>NC_056443.1:32525335-32527835 GCF_018296145.1 Oncorhynchus tshawytscha | reverse complement strand
AATGACAGAGAGAGAGACAGAGAGAGAGAGAGAGAGAGAGAGAGCAAGGGAATGACAGAGAGAGGGAGAGAGAGAGAGAGAGGTAGAGAAACACTATATATATACACAATATGACATTTGTCTTTAATGTTTTGGAACTTTTGTAAGTGTAATGTTTACTGTTAATTTACTTTAGTTAATTATCTATTTCACTTGCTTGGGCAACCATAAACATACATTTCCCATGCCAATAAAGGCCATACATTTAAATGTAAATTGAGAGAAAGAGAGAGAGAGAGAGAGAGAGAGAGAGGGCTAGTATTGAGCGCTTTATAGGCTTTAATGAGGCTGATAAAAGTCTCTTTATTTACCATCCAGTGTCACTGATGACAGATAACCAGCATTTAGGGGATCAGGGCTGAGAGGGAGAGAGACACACAGAGAGAGAGAGAGAGAGAGAGAGAGAGAGAGAGAGAGAGAGAGAGAGAGAGAGAGGAATGAGAGAGCAAGGGAATGAGAGAGAGAGAGTGAGACAGAGAGAGAGAGAGAGAGAGAGAGACATACAGACAGACAGACTATCCGCATGAACTGTTAATGAGACATTCTGTTTGAGAGTACAGTGTTGATGCAGGCATGGATCATAAATGTGTGTGTGTGTGTGTGTGTGTGTGTGTGTGTGTGTGTGTGTGTGTGTGTGTGTGTGTGTGTGTGTGTGTGTGTGTGTGTGTGTGTGTGTGTGTGTGTGTGTAGATTGGCATCTTCTCTCTTTCCCACACAGTTTCTTTTTTTTTCAGATTGTGATTCTCCTGGCCGTTTCACAGAGGATCAAACCAGTAGAGTTTTTCCGAGCCAACGTGCTGCAACACCTGCATTGCTTGCTGTTTGCGGTTTTAGGCTGGTTTTCTGTACAGCACTTTGAGATATCAGCTGATGTACGAAGGGCAATATAAATACATTTGATTTGATTTGATTTAGAGGAAAGGTATTTTTGTCTTCATTCAAGGTGAATACCTGAGCACCAGTAAAATACTAGTAATAACCAAACATCATGTAACCATCCATACACACTCTGATGCAGCGCTGTGAAACTATCTAGGGGCTACATCACCACAGAAACCTCGTAAACCCCTACCAAACGTCCTTACACATCACATTCCATTTCCTCCTGAACGGCGTAATATCCCATCCTCCCGCTTCTGTCAGGGACGATTATGACACAAGCGATGAGGAAAACAATTATTACAAATGAGTAATTAACCAGTAATGTTTTAGAAAATAAACACAGACAGACAGAGGGAGAACAGGAGGCCCAGGGTGATGGAGGGAGGGAGGGAGGGAGGGAGAACAGGAGTCCCAGGATGGTGGAGGGAGGAGGGAGGAGGTGGGAGATGGGAGAACAGGAGGCCCAGGGTGGTGGAGGGAGGGAGGGAGAACAGGAGTCCCAGGATGGGTGGATGGGGGCCAGGGTGATGGAGGGAGGGAGGGAGAACAGGAGTCCCAGGATGGTGGGGAGATGGGGATGGGAGAACAGGAGGGCCAGGGTGGTGGAGGGAGGGAGGGAGAACAGGAGGCCCAGGATGGTGGAGGGAGGAGGGAGGAGGTCCAGGATGATGGATGAGGGAGGGAGAACAGGAGGTCCAGGGTGGTGGAGGGAGGAGGTGGGAGATGGGAGAATAGGAGGCCCAGGATGGAGGAGGGAGGAGGGAGGGAGGTGGGAGATGGGAGAACATGAGGACCAGGGTGATGGAGGGAGGGGAGGGAGAACACGAGGCCCAGGGTGAGGGAGAACAGGAGGCCCAGAACAGGAGTCCCAGGATGGTGGAGGGAGGAGGTGGGAGATCCAGGGAGGGGAACAGGAGTCCCAGGATGGTGGAGGGAGGAGGGAGGAGGTGGGAGATGGGAGAACAGGAGGCCCAGGGTGGTGGAGGGAGGGAGGGAGAACAGGAGGCCCAGGGCGGGGGAGGGAGGGAAGGAGAACAGGAGGTCCAGGATGATGGAGTGAGGGAGGGAGAACAGGAGGTCCAGGGTGGTGGAGGGAGGAGGTGGGAGATGGGAGAATAGGAGGCCCAGGATGGAGGAGGGAGGAGGTGGGAGATGGGAGAACATGAGGACCAGGGTGATGGAGGGAGGGAGGGAGGGAGAACACGAGGCCCAGGGTGAGGGAGAACAGGAGGCCCAGGGTGATGGAGTGAGGGAGGGAGAACAGGAGGCCCAGGGTGATGGAATGAGGGAGGGAGAACAAGATGCCCATGGCGATGGATGGAGGGAGGGAGAACAGGAGGTCCAGGGTGGTGGAGGGAGGAGGGAGGAGGTGGGAGATGGGAGAACAGGAAGCCCAGGGTGATGGAGTGAGGGAGGGAGAACAGGAGGTCCAGGGTGATGGAGTGAGGGAGGGAGAACAAGATGCCCATGGTGATGGAATGAGGGAGGGAGAACAGGAGGCCCAGGGTGGTGGAGGGAGGAGGGAGGGAGGAGGTGGGAGATGGGAGAATAGGAGGCCCAGGATGGTGGAGGGAGGAGG
>NC_056443.1:32505335-32512835 GCF_018296145.1 Oncorhynchus tshawytscha | reverse complement strand
AATTATAGACAGAGAACACCCACATGTCAAATTATAGACAGAGACAGAGAACACCCACATGTCAAATTATAGACATAGACAGAGAACACCCACATGGAAATAATAAAAGTTGTAATACATGTTACCTGATAGAGACGAACAAATATGTATATGCACGTGCACATACACAACCTTCTAGGTTTGCTTTGTAAAAACAGACACCAACTCACTCACAGGTGACAGGAAGCCTAGCGGTTAGGAGCATAGGGCCAGTTACGGTTCACTGGTTCAAATTCCTGAGGCGACTAAGTCTGTCGATTTGCCCTTGAGGAAAGCACTATACCCTAAATCCTCCAGGGTCACTATCAATAATGGCTGATCCCTGGCTCAGGGATATGAAAAAAAACCTCATGTCCAGTTCACACCTGTACTTGTAAATGTGTGGAAGAGGAGAAATGTAAACAGCTAGCTAATTACCTTATCTTATCACACACGCAGAAGGACACACCTCCTTCCAACACAAACCCAGATCTGTCCATCAGGGGTGTTGTTTACCAAACCTGCGTGACTAGTCCAATCAGACAGTAAATCCAGGCCTGTCAGTCAGGCGTAAACAGCAGAGGAGGAGGCTGAATGCATATTAGAGCCTGTGAAATTCCCTCCTTTCACATGCAAGTATGGAGGGATTCATCCCTTGCTTCTACTGACAGGCGGCCCACTGCCTTGGCATGTTCCTTCGCTCCAACTCTGCGTCTTTTTATTCTCTGTTTCCTCAGTTGTTCACTCTCCTCTCTCCTCCGTTCACTCTCCTCCCTCCTCCATTCACTCTCCTCTCTCCTCCATTCACTCTCCTCTCTCCTCCGTTCACTCTCCTCTCTCCTCCATTCACTCTCCTCTCTCCTCCATTCACTCTCCTCCCTCCTCCATTCACTCTCCTCCCTCCTCCATTCACTCTCCTCCCTCCTCCATTCACTCTCTCTCTCCTCCTCCTCTCCTCTCCTCCATTCACTCTCCTCTCTCCTCCATTCACTCTCCTCCCTCCTCCATTCACTCTCCTCTCTCCTCCATTCACTCTCCTCTCTCCTCCATTCACTCTCCTCTCTCCTCCATTCACTCTCCTCTCTCCTCCGTTCACTCTCCTCTCTCCTCCATTCACTCTCCTCTCTCCTCCGTTCACTCTCCTCCCTCCTCCATTTACTCTCCCCCCTCCTCCGTTCACTCTTCTCTCTCCTCCATTCACTCTCCTCCATTCACTCTCCTCCTCCTCCATTCACTCTCCTCTCTCCTCCATTCACTCTCCTCTCTCCTCCTCCTCTCCTCTCTCCTTCCTCATTCACTCTCCTCTCTCCTCCATTCACTCTCCTCTCTCTCCTCTCTCCTCCATTCACTCTCTCTCCCTCCTCCTCCTTCACTCTCCCTCTCTCCCTCCTCCGTTCACTCTCCTCTCTCCTCCATTCACTCTCCTCTCTCCTCCATTCACTCTCCCCCTCCTCCGTTCACTCTCCTCTCTCCTCTGTTCACTCTCCTCTCTCCTCCATTCACTCTTCTCTCTCCTCCGTTCACTCTCCCCCTCCTCCGTTCACTCTCCTCCCTCCTCCATTCACTCTCCTCTCTCCTCCGTTCACTCTCCTCCCTCCTCCATTCACTCTCCTCTCTCCTCCGTTCACTCTCCTCTCTCCTCCATTCACTCTCCTCTCTCCTCCATTCACTCTCCTCTCTCCTCCATTCACACTCCTCTCTCCTCCGTTCACTCTCCTCCCTCCTCCATTCACTCTCCTCTCTCCTCCGTTCACTCTCCTCTCTCCTCCGTTCACTCTCCTCCCTCCTCCATTCACTCTCCCCCTCCTCCATTCACTCTCCTCTCTCCTCCATTCACTCTCCTCCCTCCTCCGTTCACTCTCCACTCTCCTCCATTCACTCTCCTCTCTCCTCCATTCACTCTCCTCTCTCCTCCATTCACTCTCCTCTCTCCTCCATTCACTCTCCTCCCTCCTCCGTTCACTCTCCACTCTCCTCCATTCACTCTCCTCTCTCCTCCGTTCACTCTCCTCCCTCCTCCGTTCACTCTCTCCTCTCTCCCTCCATTCACTCTCCTCCTCCCTCCGTTCCTCCCTCTCCTCTCTCTCCTCCATTCACTCTCCTCTCTCCTCCCTCCTCCATTCACTCTCCTCTCCTCCCCTCCTCCATTCACTCTCCTCTCCTCCCTCCCTCCTCCATTCACTCTCCTCTCTCCTCCATTCACTCTCCTCCCTCCTCCTCCCTCCTCCGTTCTCTCCTCCCTCCTCCGTTCACTCTCCTCTCTCCTCCATTCACTCTCCTCCCTCCTCCATTCCTCTCCTCTCTCCTCCGTTCACTCTCCTCTCTCCTCCGTTCACTCTCCTCTCTCCTCCATTCACTCTCCTCTCTCCTCCCTCCTCCGTTCACTCTCCTCCCTCCTCCCTCCTCCATTCACTCTCCTCTCTCCTCCATTCACTCTTCTCTCTCCTCCGTTCACTCTCCTCTCTCCTCCGTTCACTGTCCTCTCTCCTCCATTCATTCTCCTCTCTCCTCCGTTCACTCTCCTCTCTCCTCCATTCACTCTCCTCCCTCCTCCATTCACTCTCCTCTCTCCTCCGTTCACTCTCCTCTCTCCTCCATTCACTCTCCTCTCTCCTCCCTCCTCCGTTCACTCTCCTCCCTCCTCCCTCCTCCATTCACTCTCCTCTCTCCTCCATTCACTCTCCTCCCTCCTCCGTTCACTCTCCTCCCTCCTCCATTCACTCTCCTCTCTCCTCCGTTCACTCTCCTCTCTCCTCCATTCACTCTCCTCTCTCCTCCGTTCACTCTCCTCCCTCCTCCGTTCACTCTCCTCTCTCCTCCATTCACTCTCCTCCCTCCTCCATTCACTATGTCCTCTCTCTCTCTCTCTCTATCTCTCTCTCTCTTTCCACCTCTCTCTCCCTCTCTCTCTCTCTCTCTCCCTCTCTCTATCTCTCTCTCTCTTTCCACCTCTCTCTCCCTCTCTGTCCCTCTCTCTCTCTCTCTCTCTCTCTCTCTATCTCTCTCTCTCTTTCCACCTCTCTCTCCCTCTCTGTCCCTCTCTCTCTCTCTCTCTCTCTCTCTCTCTCCTTCTCTCTATCTCTCTCTCTCTTTCCACCTCTCTCTCCCTCTCTGTCCCTCTCTCTATCTCTGTCTCTCTCTCTTCCTCTCTCTATCTCTCTCTCTCTCTCTCTCTTTCCACCTCTCTCTCCCTCTCTGTCCTCTCTATCTCTCTCTCCTTCAGCGTCGACTCAATCCCTCATTATCCTCAAACAGTTAAGGGCTCAGAAACAAGCTTCCTTTTCACTTCCTTTTTCAGAATGCAGCCATAAACCCTGCTCTTTGGAAATGATCCACACACACACACACACACACACAAATGCATAGTCCTTCGGAATGCAGTCGTGCTGCCGGTGTGGCCACACACTGCATCAATGTTGAAACAGCACATTTGCGTATTTGTCAAACATAGCTAGCTACAACATGCTTCGTTGGATGAACCCATAATGAACAGTTCTGTTTGGAACGCCATTCGCTGGTTAGTGTCTGTTTGTCACACTGTTAAACAGCCAAGACAGACAGACAGACAGCGCCTGGACGTAAGTCAACAGCCACCTCCAAGGGCAAATAGACCAGAAACGGACACTGGTTGGACCAGGTCAGAAGGTGATCATAGACGCCGATGAGACGGTTAGAGGATCCTACATTCCTGCGCCTATGTCATGAGTGGGGTAAATGCAAATGTTTCTAGAGCAACACATCACATTAGCCTTTACGCTTCAAACACAGGTCTCTAATGAGTAGTATGACCAAATAAGGTAGAACAAAAACGCAAAGGGCCAAGACTAATGCGGCTAATTTATTTGTATGCTGTTTAATGACTGACAGTCAATAGTAAATACTGTACGTGTCCTAGTCTCTCCTAGATCGGCGTGTCACAGCCAATGAACAAAAAACGAATCAGAGGAGTGTTTCAACAGAAGGCCAACGACAGACACAAATGAAAACAACTAAACGAGTCAACTAGCATGAACAACAGTAGGGTACATAGTGAGGATGCAACCACAATCCCCTGTCTGTCACCACAACACCCTGTCTGTCACCACAACACCCTGTCTGTTACCACAACACCCTGTCTGTTACCACAACACCCTGTCTGTTACCACAACACCCTGTCTGTCACCACAATCCCCAGTCTGTCACCACCATCCCCTGTCTGTCACCACAACACCCTGTCTGTTACCACAACACCCTGTCTGTCACCACAACACCCTGTCTGTTACCACAACACCCTGTCTGTCACCACAATCCCCTGTCTGTCACCACAACACCCTGTCTGTCACCACAACACCCTGTCTGTTACCACAACACCCTGTCTGTTACCACAACACCCTGTCTGTTACCACAAGACCCTGTCTGTCACCACAATCCCCAGTCTGTCACCACCATCCCCTGTCTGTCACCACAACACCCTGTCTGTTACCACAACACCCTGTCTGTCACCACAACACCCTGTCTGTTACCACAACACCCTGTCTGTTACCACAACACCCTGTCTGTCACCACAATCCCCAGTCTGTCACCACCATCCCCTGTCTGTCACCACAACACCCTGTCTGTCACCACAATCCCCAGTCTGTCACCACCATCCCCTGTCTGTCACCACAACACCCTGTCTGTCACCACAATCCCCTGTCTGTCACCACAACACCCTGTCTGTCACCACAACACCCTGTCTGTTACCACAACATCCTGTCTGTTACCACAACACCCTGTCTGTCACCACAATCCCCAGTCTGTCACCACCATCCCCTGTCTGTCACCACAACACCCTGTCTGTCACACACAATCCCCTGTCTGTCACCACAATCCCCTGTCTGTCACCACAACACCCTGTCTGTCACCACCATCCCCTGTCTGTCATCACAACACCCTGTCTGTCACCACAACACCCTGTCTGTCACCACAACACCCTGTCTGTCACCACAATCCCCTGTCTGTCACCACCATCCCCTGTCTGTCACCACAATCCTCTGTCTGTCACCACAACACCCTGTCTGTCACCACAACACCCTGTCTGTCACCACCACCCCCTGTCTGTCACCACAATCCTCTGTCTGTCACCACAACACCCTGTCTGTCACCACAACACCCTGTCTGTCACCACAACACCCTGTCTGTCACCACAATCATCTGTCTGTCACCACAACACCCTGTCTGTCACCACAACACCCTGTCTGTCACCACAACACCCTGTCTGTCACCACAATCCTCTGTCTGTCACCACAACACCCTGTCTGTCACCACAACACCCTGTCTGTCACCACAATCCTCTGTCTGTCACCACAACACCCTGTCTGTCACCACAACACCCTGTCTGTCACCACAACACTCTGTCTGTCACCACAATCCCCTATTGGTCCACTGTACCCCTTTCTGAGGTATCAATGTCCATCACACACCATAACTACTGAAGCCTAGCATAGCTGCAGAGCTCATGGCTCTTCTCATAGGCTGGTCATCTATAGGCAGGCAGGAGGGATGAGAGGTGTGTGTGTGTGTGTGTGTGCGCGCGTGCGTGCGTGTGTGTACGTGCGTGCGTGTGTGTGCGCGTGCGTGTGTGTGTGTGTGTGTGTGTGTGTGTGCGCGCGTGCATGCGTGTGTGTACGTGCGTGCGTGTGTGTGCGCGTGCGTGCGTGTGTGTGTGTGTGTGTGTGTGTGTGTGCGTGCGCGTGCGTGTGTGTGTATATCAGTGAGGCTGCTGAGGGGAGGACAGCTCATAGTAATGGCTGGAACGCAGTGGATGGAACGTCACCAGACACCAGGAAACCATGGAAACCATGTGTTTGATGTTGCTGATACCATTCCACTGATTCCACTCCAGTCATTACCGAGAGCCTGTCCTCCCCAATTAAGGTGCCACCAACCTCCTGTGGTGTGTATTTGTGTGTGTGTGTGTGCATGTCAGTAAGTGGGGAGTGTGTGTGATGGAGGCTGAGGGCCCATGGCAGGTAGAAAATGGCCCTAGCCTTTTCATTTGACACCGCTGAGCCTTCAAACAAACAACTCTGGGCCCCCTCGCACAAGGACAATCAATTCAAGGTGCCAAGAAATGTATTATTGACTGGCGATACACAGCAAGAGGACAGAGAGAGAGAGAGAGAGAGAGAGAGAGAGAGAGAGAGAGAGAGAGAGAGAGAGAGAGAGAGAGAGCGAGAGAGAGAGAGAGAGAGAGTGGGGGAAGAATGGAGAAGAGGATGAGAGAGGGAAGGAGAAAAAGCAAATACCAAATAAAGTTGAGGGTTGGAGTGAAACGAAAGAAGCTTAAAGGATAGAGGGGAGGACGAGATATATAATGACAGAGGGAGGAGATACAGGGGATGAGAGAGATGGAGAGGAGGGAGAGCTGAGAGAGGAGAGAGAGGAGGGAGAGGTGAGAGAGGAGGGAGAGGTGAGGAGGGAGAGGTGAGAGAGGAGAGAGAGGAGGGAGAGGAGAGGAGAAGGGGGAGAGGAGTAGAGTAGTGAGACTAGGGGTGAGGTGAGCAGAGGAGAGGAGAGGAGAGGAGAGGAGAGGAGAGGAGAGGAGAGGAGAGGAGAGGAGAGGAGAGGAGAGGAGAGGAGAGGAGAGGAGAGGAGAGGAGAGGAGAGGAGAGGAGAGGAGAGGAGAGGAGAGGAGAGAGGAGAGGAGAGAGAGAAGAGGGAGAAGAGGGAGAGGTGAGAGAGGAGGCAGAGGAGGGAGAGGTGAGACAGGAGGGAAAGGTGAGATGAGAGAGAGGAGGGAGAGGTGAGAGAAGAGGGAGAGGTGAGAGAGGGGGAGAGGAGGGACAGGAGGGAAAGGTGAGATGAGAGAGAGGAGGGAGAGGTGAGAGAAGAGGGAGAGGTGAGAGAGGAGGGAGAGGGAGAGAGAGGGGGAGAGGAGGGAGAGGTGAGAGAAGAGGGAGAGGTGAGAGAAGAGGGAGAGGTGAGAGAGTAGGGAGAGGAGGGAGAGGTGAGAGAAGAGGGAGAGGTGAGAGAGGAGGGAGAGGAGGGAGAGGTGAGAGAGGAGGGAGAGGTGAGAGAGGAGGGAGAGGTGAGAGAAGAGGGAGAGATGAGGAGGGAGAGGTGAGAGAGGAGGGAGGGAGAGGAGGGAGAGGTGAGAGAGGAGGGAGAGGTGAGAGAGGAGGGAGAGGAGGGAGAGGTGAGAGAGGAGGGAGAGGTGAGAGAGGAGGGAGAGGTGAGAGAAGAGGGAGAGATGAGGGAGAGGTGAGAGAGGAGGGAGAGGAGGGAGAGGTGAGAGAGGAGGGAGAGGTGAGAGAGGAGAGAGAGGAGGGAGAGGTGAGAGAGGAGGGAGAGGTGAGAGAGGAGGGAGAGGGAGAGAGAGGGGGGGAGAGGAGGGAGAGGGGGAGAGGAGAGAGAGGGGGAGAGGAGGGAGAGGTGAGAGAAGAGGGAGAGGTGAGAGAAGAGGGAGAGGTGAGAGAGTAGGGAGAGGAGGGAGAGGTGAGAGAAGAGGGAGAGGTGAGAGAG
>NC_056443.1:32490335-32492835 GCF_018296145.1 Oncorhynchus tshawytscha | reverse complement strand
GTTGAAGGAGATGAGTCTTCTATACTATACTGATCAACTGTTACTGTGGAAGGAGATGAGTCTTCTATACTATACTGATCAACTGTTACTGTGGAAGGAGATGAGTCTTCTATACTATACTGATCAACTGTTACTGTTGAAGGAGATGAGTCTTCTATACTATACTGATCAACTGTTACTGTTGAAGGAGATGAGTCTTCTATACTATACTGATCAACTGTTACTGTGGAAGGAGATGAGTCTTCTATACTATACTGATCAACTGTTACTGTGGAAGGAGATGAGTCTTCTATACTATACTGATCAACTGTTACTGTGGAAGGAGATGAGTTTTCTATACTATACTGATCAACTGTTACTGTTGAAGAAGAAGTGTCTTCTTACTGTCTGTAATGTACAGTATGGAACCAGTCTGTCATCACTCCATAATCCCCATCTAAAGGTCAAAGGTTAAAAGTGCACAACCAAACCATCCTCGTCCCCTCCCCCATCTATGATGAGTATGATACACTAGGTTGCCTCAACGGTAACAATCCAACCTCAAACAACATTCCTGGACAGAAAAAAAAAAAACTTAAATGCCAAAAAAAAGAATAGTGAGTAAATATATAAAATAAAGATGCAAACAGCAAACAATCTTCTCAAGACACTTTAGCAGGAGATGGGACCTTTGTTGGAGGATTGGACCTCTGTCTAAGGGATTAAGAGAAGGATAAACTGGGTGTTTCTGATATCTCTTCAGACACCAGGAGGAAGGGACAGAGAAAATAATAACAAGATGCTTTTGTCTTCCTGGTTTATTTTCTTTTTGATCTATTTTTTGGGGCGATTTTGTGTATTTGTGAGGATACGTAAGCCTAGATGAAAGGACATCATTGTGTGTGTGTGTGTGTGTGTGTGTGTGTGTGTGTGTGTGTGTGTGTGTGTGTGTGTGTGTGTGTGTGTGTGAGTGTGTTTGCCTGTCTGCCTGGAATTAGAGGCCAGAATGAGAGGCCAGAATGAGATCCCAATTTCCCCTCTCTCTCATCATCATGTACTGGGTTTCAGGGATTGGGATCAAGTCTGATGACATGGTTCTCTCATTATAGTATGAAGAGAGAAGGACAGAGAGAGGGATGGAGGGAGGGGAGAGAGAGAGAGAGGGAGGGGAAGGACAGTGAGAGGGAGGGGAGAGAGAGAGAGAGAGGGAGGGGAAGGACAGAGAGAGGGAGGGATGGACAAAAGGAGGGACAGTATCGCTCCCTCTTTCTATCCCTCCTCCCCCTCCTTCCTTCCATCCCTCCCTCTGTCCCTTTGTCCCTCCCTCCATCCCCCACATGGAGGGAGAGAGAGAGGGAGGAGAGAGAGAGAGAGAGAGAGAGAGAGAGAGAAGGAAGGAAGGAAGGAAGGACGGATGGAGAGAGGGATGGACAAAAGGAGGGACAGAGAGGTATGGACGGATGGACCAAGGTAGGGAAGGAGAGAAGGAGGTACGTCCCTACCTCCCTACCATCCGTCCCTACCTCTTTGTCCCTCATTTTGTCCATCCCTCCCTCTTTCCCTCCCTCTCTTTCTCTCTCTCCCCTCTCTCCCTACATGGGGGATGGAGGGAGGGACAAAGGGACAGAGGGAGGGATGGAAGGAAAGAGGGAAGGAGGTACAGAAGGGGCAGAGAGAGGGAGGGGGAGGAGGGATGGAAAGAGAGAGCGAGTGACTTAGGGAGGGAGAGACACAGATGGCCAAGCCAAAGCATTGTGGTAGGAGACCACCTCTTCTGGGTGGGTGAGCTCTCAGCCTCAGAGACCACCTCTTCTGGGTGGGTGACCTCTCAGCCTCAGAGATCACCTCTTCTGGGTGGGTGACCTCTCAGCCTCAGAGATCACCTCTTCTGGGTGGGTGACCTCTCAGCCTCAGAGACTACCTCTTCTGGGTGGGTGACCTCTCAGCCTCAGAGACCACCTCTTCTGGGTGGGTGACCTCTCAGCCTCAGAGACCACCTCTTCTGGGTGGGTGAGCTCTCAGCCTCAGAGACCACCTCTTCTGTGTGGGTGACCTCTCAGCCTCAGAGACCACCTCTTCTGGGTGGGTGAGCTCTCAGCCTCAGAGACCACCTCTTCTGGGTGGGTGACCTCTCAGCCTCAGAGACCACCTCTTCTGGGTGGGTGAGCTCTCAGCCTGGGGTGGGGGAAGGGCAAGCCGGGATTTAATGTCTTATCCAACCAAACTACTCGCGGAGGGTCAGGTGCCTGCAAGCTGGCTGAGGTCGAAGGTCGAAGGTCGAACGAGCGCTTCCTCCTCAAATAGTGGGTGCTTATATTTGTCCCGTTTCACTGCATGTACAAGTGGGTTACATGTTAAAGTGTGAAATGGAAATGTGTTTTTACGCATATCCCATCTCCCCCTGGACACCCTGGGACAGTGGGGTCACGGCCGGTGTGATGTGGGCAGCACAGCTCGGCAGAGGCCTGTGTCGTTGGGAGTTGCTGCGATGAGTCAAGGTTGTAACTAAGGATTGGAAACC
>NC_056443.1:32457835-32482835 GCF_018296145.1 Oncorhynchus tshawytscha | reverse complement strand
TGAACATGCAACAATATATGTGCAACAACTATACAGCAAAGACTGTGTCCCTGGTTTCCTTTTATTGATCTTCTCCTCTTTGTGATCACTGATGTGAAAGATCTGAGTGCAGTTGACAAGAAGACTTGGTCTGGGGTTTCTAGCCCTAATGCTTTCACCTACCCAGGTTTGAGACATCTGTCACAGCGAGACAAGAGGAGAGGATGGTGTTCAATCGTAATAAGACACAGATGGAGACAATAATCATCATCACGATAATCAAATTCATAACAATAATATAATCATAGTAATTATAATAATATAATTACAATCATAATAATATCCACACTACTAAACAATTAGAGCTGCTTCTTTTAAAAATCCACCTTTCCGGAAACAAGTCTCTCACTGTCACCACTTGTTATGGACCCGCCACGGCCCCCAGCTGTGCCCTGGACACCATATGTGAATTGATTGTCCCCCATCTATCTTCAGAGTTCGTACTGTTAGGTGACCTAAACTGGAACATGCTTAACACCCCTGCCATCCTACAATCTAAGCTTGATGCTCTCAATCTCACACAAATCATCAAGGAACCTACCAGGTACAACTCTAAATCAGTAAACATGGGCACCCTCATAGATATCATCCTGAACAACCTTCCCTCTAAATACACCTCTGCTGTCTACCAACCAGGATCTCAGCGATCACTGCTTCATTACCTGCGTGCGTACTGGGTTCGCGGTCAAACGACCACCCTTCATCACTGTCAAACACTCCCTAAAACACTTCAGCAAGCAGGCCTTTCTAATTGACCTGGCCCGGGTATCTTGGAAGGATATTGACCTCATCCCGTTAGTAGATAATGCCTGGTGGCTCTTCAAAAGTGCTTTCCTCTCCATCTTAAAAAAGCATGCCCCATTCACAAAATGTAGAACTAAGAACAGTTATAGACCTTGGTTCACCCCAGACTTGACTGCCCTTGACCAGCACAAAAACATCCTGTGGCATTCTACATTAATATCAAATAGCCCCTGCATTATGCAACTTTTCAGGGAAGTCAGGAACCAATATACTCAGTCAGTTTGGAAAGCTAAGGTTAGCTTTTTCAAACAGAAATTTGCTTCCTGTAGCACTAATTCCAAAATGTTTTGGGACACTGTAAAGTCCATGGAGAATAAGAGCACCTCCTCCCAGCTGCCCACTGCACTTAGGCTAGGAAACACTGATACATCTAAGATAATCAATAATTTCAATAAGCATTTTTCCACGGCTGGCCATGCTTTCCACCTGGCTACTCCAACCCTGGCCAACATCTCAGCACCCCCTGCAGCAACTTATCACACTTGCTATTGGTGATTCTCTGATCCACCTCCACCTTGACAACACCATTCACACCAACATCTAGCCCTTCTTTAGACACTTTGCTAAAAAACCTCCAAACAATCTTCAATGCCATACAACACTCCTTCCGTGGCCTCCAACTGCTTTTAATGCTAGTAAAACTAAGTGCATGCTCTTCAACCGATTGCTGCCCGACCGACCGACTAGCATCACTACTCTGGACAGTTCTGACTTAGAATATGTGGACAACTACAAATACCTAGGTGTCTGGTTAGACTGTAAACTCTCCTTCCAGACTCACATTAAGCCTCTCCATTCAAAAATTAAATCTAGAATAGGCTTCCTATTTCGCAACAAAGCATTCTTCACTCATGCTGCCAAACAAACCCTCGTAAAACTGACTATTCTACCGATCCTTTACTTCGGCGATGTCATTTACAAAATAGCCTCCAACACTCTACTCAGCAAACTAGATGTAGTCTATCACAGTGCCATCTGTTTTGTCACCAAAGCCCCATATACTCCTCATCACTGTGACCTGTATGCTCTCGTTGGCTGGTCCTCACTACATGTTCATCTCCAAACCAACTTTCTCCAGGTCATCTATAAGTCTTTGCTAGGTAAAGCTCCGCCTTATCTCAGCTCACTGATCACCATAGCAACACCCACCCGTAGCACACGCTCCAGCAGGTATATTTCACTGGTCATCCCCAAAGCCAACACCTCCTTTGGCCGCCTTTCCTTCCAGTTCTCTGCTGCCAATGACTGGAACTAATTGCAAAAATCACTGAAGCTGGAGTCATATATCTCCCTCTCTAACTTTAAGCATCAGCTGTCAGAGCAGCTTACCGATCACTGTACCTGTACACAATCTGTAAATAGCACACCCAACTACCTCATCCCCATATTATTACTTACCCTCTTGCTATTTTGCACCCCAGTATCTCTACCTGCACATCATCATCTGCACATCTATCACTCCAGTATTAATGCTAAATTGTAATTATTTTCGACTCTAGGGCCTATTTATTGCCTTACCTCCATACTCTTCTACATTTGCACACACTGTACATAGATTTTTCTATTTTCTATTTTTCTTCTGTGTTATTGACTGTACGTTTGTTTATTCCATGTGTAACTGTGTTGTTGTTTTTGTCACACTGCTTTGCTTTATCTTGGCCAGGTCACAGTTGAAAATGAGAACTTGTTCTCAAGTGGCCTACCTGGTTAAATACAGGTGAAAAAAAATTACTACTAATAATATGAATAATCATAATTATTATAATTATAATCATATCCATAATAATAATAGAATCCTAATAGATATAATAATATAATCACAATAATATAATATACTACTACTAATAATAATAATCATATTAATAATCATCACAATCATTATCTTGATCGGAATCGTAATCGTACTCGCAATCCTAATCATAATCATTATCATAATCATATTCCTAATCATTAGGTTGGTGTTTATATTTGTTTAGCTCACAAGTGAGTATTAATATTCATGTATGAAATGTAAATATGTTTTGTTGCATATCCCAACTCTCCCTGACACACCCTCGGAGAGTGTCGTCACAGCCAGGGTCGGCCATTATCAAAGGTGACCCTGGAGCAATTACGTTTAAGTGATTAAAAGCATTAAAAGAACATCAGAAAAACCTCCGAAACCTGACGGAAGAACACTGATTGAGTCAGAAGACCATGAACCAGACTGCCTCTTCCGCAGAGACTAGATTCTTGCCACTCCGAGTTACAGAAAGACGAGTCAGAATCAGTTGAACAACACTGGCAGGTCCAGGTCCCCAACTATCCCAGACATCGTTCTCATTATTCATGTTGTTCCTGGATCGCTGCAACATCCTTCCCCCCCGACAACGTACGTCCAAACAGCGGAATCTCCGGAACATGATGGAATGGAACGCCTCATTAACTATTAAAGTGGTACGCGGCTCTGACATTAAAACTGGAGAGAGAAAAATCCAAGGCCAAGTCAAGTGGGGCCTTCAGAACATCAGACAAAACAAAGTATCTCATCATATAAAACATGTTCACTATGAAATGGATGGGAGATGTCAGCCACGTTGTAGAAATACTTTCAGTTGTAAAACACTGGTTTGAGTTAAAACAAATACCCATTAGAGCTTACTATATTGTAGACTTACATATATTAGATTTAGGTATTTACCTTATTTGGTCAATTCAATATAAAATAACCCAGACTTATCCACATGGCCTTTATCCAAAATGGCAGTCCGTGCAATAACACAGCTAAAGATCTCTTGCCAAAATGTCTTAGATATACAGTTTAATATTTCAAGACGCTGTATACACCTCCATTTCCTGAAATGGCCTGAGATGGTCTGAGATGGCCCTGAGATGGTCCGAGATGGCCCAAGAGGGCCTGAGAAGGCCTGAGATGGTCTGAGATGGGCCTGAGATGGTTCGAGATGGCCCAAGAGGGCCTGAGAAGGCCCGAGATGGTCTGAGATGGTCCGAGATGGCCCAAGAGGGCCTGAAATGGTCTGAGATGGTCTGAGATGGACCTGAAATGGATCCGAGATGGCCCAAGAGGGCTTGAGAAGGCATGAAATGGTCTGAGATGGTCTAAGATGGCCCCAAGATGGCCTGAGAAGGCCTGAAATGGTCTGCGATGGTCTGATATGGCTCTGAGATGGCCCCGAGATGGCCCAAGAGGGCCTGAGAGGCCTGAGATGGTCTGAGATGGCCCCGAGATGGCTCAAGATGGCCCGAGATGGCCCAAGATGGCCTGAGAAGGCCTGAGATACTGAAATAAATTGAATCTTTATGGAAATACATCAGGAGATGCAGCTGGATGGTGTGGAGTAATTATGGTCTTTCAATCTGAATTTTTGTTTTGTGTGTGTGTGTGTGTGTGTGTGTGTGTGTGTGTGTGTGTGTGTGTGTGTGTGTGTGTGTGTGTGTGTGTGTGTGTGTGTGTGTGTGTGTGTGTGTGTGTGTGTGTGTGTGTGTGTGTGTGTGTGTGTGTGGTATATAGCCTGTTGTTTTTGCGATGAATAGATTTGGCAGTGGGAGGTGATGTTAGCATTTGTATGCAAATGTTACAGTAGTGCGTGTGTGTGTGTTTTCGCACACGTGTGTGTGTGTGTTTTCACACACATGTGTGTGTGTGTTCATCATAATAGATATCTGCAGCTTTTCAGACTAGATGTGCAGGTGACGTGATCTGTGTGGTCCTTAATTTCTGTCCAGCATCTCCGCTTTGTGTCTCGGTAACATGCATGTAGATTCTGAGGTATTTCTATGTCATGAGGATTTATGATTTATTTATTTACGACCGTTTGCAATCTCTATTGACTATTCAGTCGTTCTTCACTGGAAGAAAAAAAAACTGTGTCCTTATTAGGGTTGAAAGCTACCAATTATTTACCAGAAGTTACCGGAATCTTCAGTAATTTTGGTAATTAACAGAAAATGTATGGCAATCTATCGTAACTTTAGTCACTTATAATGGAATAACTAAAAAAAATGAAATATGTTATTAATTTATTTTATATGTGGACCATATTGTCCATTCATTTCTAGTAGATAGACCATAAGAGAAAATCACCTAATTAATGAAAAAAGCATCTTATCAACAATTGCTTTATTTTGAATGACCTCTATTACCCTTTTGAAACAACTGCTATCGGTTTGACGCCAAAACATATTAAAACACCAACAGTAATCAATAAGTTGACGGTTTATATTTATGTTTAACAGTTTTGACATTCTTAAAAAAAAAAATTATTGCCTTATATAATATTTTAATATGTTTTACATGTGATAATAAGGCCAGAGATAATTACAGACACCTGTGATAATCTGATGTATCCAGAAGGGCCACCAGATGTTCCTCTGTAATTTGAGAGAAGATTATTTCAGCTTTTGCCCTTTTGATTCCAGGATACTGTTCCGGGGAGAAACTCTTGATTTTCAAGGAAATCTTAAAGATATCTCTGTTTCTGTATCTGAACTGCTGCTGAAGATTGAGCCTGATCAGTTAGTGTGTCTTTGTGAGAGGGGACAGAAAGAGAAAAAGAAATGGGGAGAGATAAAGACAGAAAGGAGAGAGACGCCGCAGAGGGAGGCAGACCCTGAGAGAGCTGTGAGGCTGCTTGAGGAGAACGGGCTGAATTAGAGCTCATTTGTTCAGGAGGCCTAAGAGAAATGGACCGGCTCAGCCCAGCTCTGGAGTGTGAAGGGGACATCCCCTATGTGTGTGTGCATGTCTGTGTATGTGTGTGTAAAGGTGACAGGAGAAATACAACTCAACACGTGGTAACCTGAGGAGATGGACACCTGGCCTTCCTCCAAAACCCCTTCCATAAAACAACATGGATACTTTTTATTGCACAGTGGTCTCCACAAACAGACCAACGTACTGTACTCCATGTACAGCCGTGGCCAAAAGTTTTGAGAATGACACAAATATAAATTTTCACAAAGTCTGCTGACTCAGTTTGTATGATGGCAATTTGCATATACTCCAGAATATTATGAGTGATCAAAAAGTCCCTGCATTGCATTTCAGCCCTGCCACAAAAGGTCCAGCTGAGATCATGTCAGTGATTCTCTCGTTAACACAGGTGTGAGTGTTGACAAGGACAAGGCTGGAGATCACTCTGTCATGCTGATTGAGTTGGAATAACAGACTGGAAGCTTCAAAAGGAGGGTGGTGCTTGGTTTCATTGTTCTTCCTCTGTCAACCATGGTTACCTGCAAGGAAACAGGTGCCATCATCATTGCTTTGCACAAAAAAGGCTTCACAGGCAAGGAAATTGCTGCCAGTAAGATTGCATCTAAATCAACCATTTATCGGATCATCAACAACTTCAAGGAGAGCGGTTCAATTGTTGTGAAGAAGGCTTCAGGGAGCCCAAGAAAGTCCAGCAAGCGCCAGGACCTTCTCCTAAAGTTGATTCAGCTGCAGGATCGGGGCACAACCAGTACATAGCTTGCTCAGGAATGGCAGCAGGCAGGTGTGAGTTCATCTGCACGCACAGTGAGGCAAAGACTTTTGGAGGATGGCCTGGTGTCAAGAAGGGCAGCAAAGAAGCCACTTCTCTCCAGGAAAAACATCAGGGACAGACTGATATTCTGCAAAAGGTACAGGGAATGGACTGCTGAGGACTGGGGTAAAGCCTGATGAATCCCCTTTCCGATTGTTTGGGGCATCCGGAAAAAAGCTTGTTCGGAGAAGACAAGTTGAGCGCTAACATCAGTCCTGTGTCATGCCAACAGTAAAGCATCCTGAGACCATTCATATGTGGGGTTGCTTCTCAGCCAAGGGAGTGGGCTCACTCACAATTTTGCCTACGAACACAGCCATGAATAAAGAATGGTACCAACACATCCTCCGAGAGCAACTTCTCCCAACCATCTAGGAACAGTTTGGTGATGAACAATGCCTTTTCCAGCATGATGGAGCACCTTACCATAAGGCAAAAGTGATAACTAAGTGGCTCGGGGAACAAAACATTGATATTTTGGGTCCATGGCCAGGAAACTCCCCAGACCTTAATCCCATTGAGAACTTGTGGTCAATCAAGAGGCGGGTGGACAAAAAAAAAAACACACATTCTGACAAACTCCAAGCATTAATTATCCAAGAATGGGCTGCCATAAGTCAGGATGTGGCCCAGAAGTTAATTGACAGCATGCCAGGGCGGATTGCAGAGGTTTTGAAAAAGAAGGGTCAGCACTGCAAATATTGACTATTGACTCTGCATCAACTTCATGTAATTGTCAATAAAAGCCTTTGACACTTATGAAATTATTGTAATTATACTTCAGTATTCCATAGTAACATCTGACAAAAATATCTAAAGACACTGAAGCAGCAAACTTTGTGAAAATTAATATTTGTGACATTCTCAAAACTTTTGCCACGACTGTATATTAAGGCCATCATTCAATGGTAGTTTATTCAGAAGGCTGAAAACAAAAATAATCTAACCCCTAAATACCCCCAGATGACACACTGGATCAGAATGTTTAATTATAAAACGGCATGTGTTTCCACATAAACACAGCAGGAATCTCACCATGAGCTTGTGCTGTGTAAGATATCTAAGCTAAGGTGTGCTGACGATGCCCTATTAAAACATTCCTTCTCTCTGAAGACTAACCAGCCCATCGGCCACTTAGCGAGGGTCCCACCGGCCACCTAGAGAGGGTTCCACCATCCACCTGGCAAGGGTCCCACTGTCGAACTAGCGAGGGTCCCACGGTCCACCTAGCAAGGGTCCCACGGTCCACCTAGCGAGGGTCCCACAGTCCAACTAGCGAGGGTCCCACTGTCAAACTAGTGAGGGTCCCACTGCCCACCTAGCGTGGGTCCCACTGCCCAACTAGCGAGGGTCCCATGGTCCATCTAGTGAGGGTCCCACAGTCCAACTAGTGAGGGTCCCACTGCCCAACTAGCGAGAGTCCCACTGTCAAACTAGCGAGGGTCCCACTGTGCACCTAGCGAGGGTCCCACTGTGCAGGACTTTTATAGGTTTTCTCCCTTTCCCTTTGCCTAATTGAATAGTACAGGGTAGTATAAAAAAATCCCTTCATTAAAAGGCTTCTTTTATGGATGAAAATGCTGAGGCAAACACATTTTACAAACGATGAATCAACTTAATGTATTTGGTTAGCTCAGTAAGGAACTGAAAATTAAGCTTGACCAATGGGGTCCAATTTGTGCCGGGGATTTGTGACCGTGCAGGCCCATGTGTGTTACTTAAGAAATTTTGGGGGGGTAGTTAGGTGTGTGTGTGTGTGTGTGTGTGTGTGTGTGTGTGTGTGTGTGTGTGTGTGTGTGTGTGTGTGCGTGTGTGTGTGTGATGAGATGTTTATGCATCCAAAATGTATGCAGAAGGTGAGTAGGTTCCTATAACTGTACACCGTGACACCGAATAACACCAGTCACCAGGTAGTCATTGTAAATTAAAAGAATTTGTCCAAAACTAACTTGCCTGAATAAAAAGGTCAATGAAAAAATATACAAAATAATCTCTCTAAGTGCTGATTTGTTAAATCTCTTCCATGTCCAAGCAGCCATAGCACTATGCTACAATAGCTAAGACTACTAGTGTCATGATACATCCAGAGATGCCATGGACCTGAGCCTACAACAGGTAGATATGGCTGACTGGATGGCTGGAGCCATGGGCTGCTGGCTCCGGTCCTGACTGATCCTAGAACAGATGTGAGGTAGTGACAGCTGCTCTGCTCCACTGGGGGTCTTTCTTCTGACAGAGACCCAGGCCCTATCCTGCATTAATCCCCGTTTAACAGCCCCTTTGTGGGCAGAGGCTGAAGACCAGCTCCCTCTCCCCCTCTGGTGCTCCACAAATAACCTAATGTAATCTATTTGTCAACACAGGTCTCTGTGCTCTTTAGCGGATATTTTGTGGACGAAAGGCCTTCGGTCCAGTGCTGCGGACAGCATTGATGGAGTTTGTTAACTTTAACTCACCCCTCGTTCAAATAGGATGCCTGTGCAAAGGAACGAGGAAGTGTGACTGAATCCTCTGTTTATGAATATGAAAACCCTTGCATATTACATGCAGAAATTGCCAATAACTGTAATGAGTGAAATAGGCTCCAAACAACGAAAGGGGTGAATATTTCTAGATCCCGTGAGTAGAAAAAACGTTTTGATTTACAAAAACAACACTAACTAATACATTTTCCCCGAGTTTGTTTTTCCTCCGCTTACGATTAATCATGTCTGTGTTATGAGAAGATAAAACGTACATTATAAACACAACAAGTAGAGAGAGAAAATATGGAGTTTCAACACCGTATTTGGAGATTTTTTTAAAAAAAAGGATCCAACCTTGCTGCTCGGATGCCAGATGTTCTGGTGCCAAGAGAGAAGCAGATAATCTGAGTTGTGTGTCGTATGCAAACGTCTTTTTAATTACCTTTACTCATCTGGAGCACGAAAGACGTACCGCATTCATCTCGTTTCAGCTGATATGTTTTGAATTATGGTACCGTAAACACATGGCCAAACTGTTTCTCTTCGTAAATGATAAATCACGGTCATAGATGAGGAATTTCATGTCATCCACCTCTCCAAGTAATCTTGGCCCCCGAAAAACAGACGTTATTTTTTATACAGGACCAGTCCAGGGTTTTTCTTTATTTTTTACTATTTTCTACATTGTAGAATACTAGTGCAGACATCAAAACTATGACATAACACATATGGAATCATGTGGTAACCAACAAAGTGCTAAACAAATGAAAGTATATTTTATATCTGATATTATTCAAAGTAGCCACCCTTTGCATTGAGGACAGCTCTGCACTACATCCCTGTTAGTGAGCATTTCTCCTTTGCCAAAGGCAATCCATCCACCTCATTTAGGGTACATATAGTAGTCAAATTCAGAACGAGTTCAACAGTCAAAGAGATGGAACATTGTCCAAAGGGATCTCTCCATACATCCAGCATATTGTAGCTGGAGCTGATATGACATCACTTTGAGAGACATTAGGTATCAGAGACGGTCTTTCACTACGTTGCCCTAACATCACCTTTCCAAACACCAATATAACAACTAAAAACAACTATTTCATTGGTGGGTGAAATGAGGTTGAGGCCAACAACGGTCTGCACTGTGAACAAACTGTGTGGGCTCTTCTCTATTCTGCTAGAGATATGTTTCTTACAAAGAGGACACATTAATGGCCATTTGAAATAGCTAGAAGCCAAGAAATCTGATCTGAGTTAACCTGCTGCAATGGAACTCAATGTCTTGCTTAGCGTCACCTGAATAGTAGAGCACAGCTGGGACGTGGGACACCTGTACGACACACACACACACACACACACACACACACACACACGCACACACACACACACACACACACACACACACACACACACACACACACACACACACACACACACACACACACACACACACACACACACAGAGATAAATAGGACTAATTATACATGTATCTCATGCCTCCAAGATACAAAAACACTCAGACTTACCATCTGTCCTAGTGTTAGCAGACAGAGAGAACACACACACACACACACACACAGAGAGAATTAACACAAACACAGAGTATTAACACACACACACACACACACAGAGAATTAACACAAACACAGAGAATTAACACACACACACACACACAGAATTAACACACACACACACACACACAGAGTATTAACACACACACACACACACTATTAACACACACACAGAGTATTAACACACACACACACACTATTAACACACACACACACACTATTAACACACACACAGAGTATTAACACACACACACACACAGAGTATTAACACACACACACACACAGAGTATTAACACACACACACACACACACAGAATTAACACACACAGATAATTAACACACACAGAGTGTTGACACACACACATAGTATTGGCACACACACACACAGTATTAACACACACACACACACACACACAGAGTATTAACACACACACACACAGAATTAACACACATAGAGAATTAACACACACACAGAGTATTAACACACACACACACAGAGAATTAACACACACACAGAGTATTAACACACACACACACAGAGTATTAACACACACACACACACAGAGTATTAACACACACACACACGCACACACACAGAATTAACACACATAGAGAATTAACACACACACAGAGTATTAACACACACACACACAGAGAATTAACACACACACAGAGTATTAACACACACACACACAGAGAATTAACACACACACAGAGTATTAACACACACACACACAGAGAATTAACACACACACAGAGTATTAACACACACACAGAGAATTAACACACACACAGAGAATTAACACACACACACACAGAGAATTAACACACACAGAGTATTAACACACACACAGAGTATTTACACACACACACAGAGAGAATTAACACACACAGAGTATTAACACACACACAGAGTATTAACACACACACACAGAGAGAATTAACACACACACTGAGTATTAACACACACACACACACAGAGAATTAACACACACAGAGTATTAACACACACACAGAGTATTAACACACACAGAGAGAATTAACACACACACACACAGATAATTAACACGCACAGAGTATTAACACACACACATAGTATTAACACACACAGAGAGAATTAACACACACATAGTATTAACACACACAGAGAGAATTAACACACACAGAGTATTAACACACACAGAGAGAATTAACACACACACAGAGTATTAACACACACAGAGTATTAACACACACAGAGTATTAACACACACACATAGTATTAACACACACAGAGAGAATTAACACACACAGAGTATTAACACACACACAGAGTATTAACACACACACACAGAGAGAATTAACACACACACTGAGTATTAACACACACACACACACAGAGAATTAACACACACAGAGTATTAACACACACACAGAGTATTAACACACACACACAGAGAATTAACACACACACACGTGCATACATGCACACCCACTTTTCTACGCATGTGAAATACAGTAGCAGAAGATTTCCCAAACTTTTCTCTTAGAGTCTGAGTCTGCCCTGTATAACACGAAATAGAGATAGTCTTGCATGTCATATCATAAACCCTTCAATATATCAAAGAAGTGTCGAGCTATGTGTATATGTGTGATGAGATGGTGAGGCTACCGAGGAAAGCAAGCATCAACGTTGCCCTACTTTAGGCCTTGGTAGTGTCCTAAGCCTCATAAAAGCTTCCTCTACCCTCCCCTAGTCCCCCCTACAGCTGAAAATAATTAATAAGTCTTAAAAATTCACAAAATATTTATTTTCTAAATGCCGACAAGGCCCTCCCCCAACCGCCCTTTGGCAAATCTGATCGCGACTCCATTTTTCTCCTCCCTTACTATAGGTAAGTAAACTATAAACAAGAAGCACCAGTGCTAAGGTCTATTCAAGGCTGGTCTGACCAATCGGAATACAAGCTTACATTTTTTTGGGACTGGGATATTTCCAGATGGCCTCTGAGAATAAAACAGACGACTACACGGATACAGTGACTGAGTTCATCAGGAAGTGTATTGGAGATGTTGTACCCACTGTGACTATTAAAACCTAACAAACAGGAAACCGTGGATAGATGGTGCAAAACTGAAAGCGAGAACCACTGCATTTAACCATAGCAAAGTGACTGGGAATATGGCAGAATGCAAACAGTGTAGTTATTCCCTCGGCATTCAAACAGTCAAAACGTCAGTACAGAGACAAAGTGGAGTCACAATTCAACGGCTCAGACAGGAGATGTACGTGACAGGGTCTACAGACAATCATGGACTACAAAGGTTAAACTAGCCACGTCGCGGACACCGATGTCTTGCTTCCAGACAAACTAAACACCTTCTTTGCCCACATTGAGGATAATACAGTGCCACCGACGCATCCCGCTGGCTGTCCTTCTCCGTGGGTAAGACATTTAAACGTGTTAACCTTCGCAAGGCTGCCGACCCGACGGCATCCCTAGCAGCATCCTGGCTGGAGTATTGATTGACATATTCACCTACAACACCTGTTGTCACTGGTAGGCCAAAAAGATCATCAAGGACATCAACCACCCGAGTCACAGCCTGTCCACCCCGCTATCATCCAGAAGGCGAGGTCAGTACAGGTGCATCAAAGCAGGGACCGAGAGACTGAAAAACTGCTTCTATCTCAAGGCCATCAGACTGTTAAATAGCCATCACTAGCTGGCTTCAACCCTGCACCTTAGAGGCTGCTGTCCTATATACATACAGACGGTACATACAGTGGCTTGTGAAAGTATTGACCCCTTTGACATTTTTCCTATTTTGTTGCCTTACAACCGGGAATTAAAATTGATTTTTGGGGGGTTTGTATCATTTGATTTACACAACATGCCTACCACTTTGATGATGCAAAATATATATTTTTTGTGAAACAAACAGGGTGGTGAATAGCATAACTACCCCCCCCCCCCTAAACCTCAGATGCTCAATTGGATGAGGTCTGGGCTTTGACTAGGCCATTCCAAAACATTTAAATGTTTCCCCCTAAACCACTCGGGTGTTGCTTTAGCAGTATACTTAGGGTCATTGTCCTGCTGGAAGGTGAACCTCTGTCCCAGTCCCAAATCTCTGGAAGACTGAAACAGGTTTCCCTCAAGAATTTCCCTGTATTTTCCCTGTATCCCAGTCCCTGCCGATTAAAAACATCCCACAGCATGATGCTGCCACCACCATGCTTCACTGTGGGGATGGTGTTCTCAGAGTGATGAGAAGTGTTGGGCTTGCCCCAGACATAGCTTTTGCCTTGATGGCCAAAAATATCAATTTTAGTCTCATCTGACCAGAGTACCTTCTTCCATATATTTGGGATATTTATTTTGTTCTTTAAGCAATGGCTTTTTTCTGGCCACTCTTCCGTAAAGCCCAGCTCTATGGAGTGTACGGCTTAAAGTGTTCCTATGGACAGATACTCCAATCTTCGCTGTGGAGCTATGCAGCTCCTTCAGGGCTATCTTTGGTCTCTTTGTTGCCTCTCTGATTAATGCCCTCCTTGCCTGGTCTGTGAGTTTAGGTGGGCAGTCCTCTCATGGCAGGTTTATTGTGGTGCCATGTTTTTTTTATAATGGATTTAATAGTGCTCTGTGGGATGTTCAAAGTTTCTGATATTTTTTAATAACCCAACCCTGATCTGTACTTCTCCACAACTTTGTCCCTGACCTATTTGGAGAGATCCTTGGTCTTCATGGTGCCGCTTGCTTGGTGGTGGCCCTTGCTTAGTGTTGTTGCAGACTCTGGGGACTTTCAGAACAGGTGTATATATACTGAGATCATGTGACAGATCATGTGACTTAGATTGCACACAGGTGGACTTCATTGAACTAATTATGTGACTTCTGAAGGTAATTGGTTGCATCAGATCCTATTTAGGGGCTTCATAGCAAAGGGGTGAAAACATACACGCACCACTTTTCCGTTTTTTATTCTAGATCATTTTTTTATGTTTCACTTGACCAATTCGGACTATTTTGTGTGTGTCTATTACACAAAATCCAAATAAAAATCCATTTAAATTACAGGTTGTAATGCAACAAAATAGGAAAACTGTGACGCCCTGACCTTAGATATCTCTGTTTTCTATATATTTTGGTTAGGTCAGGGTGTGACTAGGGTGGGTACTCTAGGTTTTTGTATGTCTATGTTGGCCTGCTATGGTTCCCAATTAGAGACAGCTGTTTATCGTTGTCTCTGATTGGGGATCATATTTAGGCAGGCCTTTTTCCCACTTTCTGGTGTGGGGTCTTGTCTATGTGTAGTTGCCTGTCAGCACTATATTGTATAGCTTCACGTTTCGGTTGTTATTTTGTTAGTTTGTTCAGTGTTCATTCTTTTAAATAAGATCATGTACACATACCACGCTGCGCCTTGGTCTCCTTCATACGACGAACGTGACAAAAACGCCAAGGGAGATGAATACTTTTGCAAGGCACTGTAGACTTAGAATCACAGGCCACTTCAATAATGGAACACTAGTCACTTTAATAATGTTTAAGTCATGTTTACATACTCCTTTACTCAGCTCATATGTATACACTGTATTCTATTCTACTGTATTGTAGTCAATGCCACTCTGACGTTGCTCGTCCTAGGAATACAAGCATTTCATGACACCCGCAATAACATCTGCTAAATATGTGACGAATACAATTTGATTTGATTTGACTATAACACATGCATAAGCACACTCTCTCTCTCTCTCTCTCTCTCTCTCTCTCTCTCTCTCTCTCTCTCCTGTTCTCTCCCTCTCTCTCTCTCTCTCTCTCTCAATCACTCACACACACACAAACAAGCACACAGACACATACACACACACACACAAGCACACAGACACATACACACACAAGCACACAGAGACACACACATGCATAAGGGAATATGTACACACAGAGAAATACACATACAGGTACACACTCACACACACACACACACACACACGCACATGAGAACGTGAACACAGAGAAATACACATACAGGTACACAAGCAAAAACACACATGCATAAGGGAACGTGCACGCGCACACACACACACACACACACACACACACACACACACACACACACACACACACACACACACACACACACACACACACACACACAATGGAGACCACAGCCAACTGTCTATTTAGGTTTCTTACACATGAGTCTCTGTGTTGATTTAAATAAACACTCCTTTCCCTCCTGCCTCTCCCCTATGTCCCCGGGGGGACTGTGAAGTATTCTACTGCATCACAATAACAGTAATTATTTGTGTAGTTTAATGGTATTATTTGGTATTTGTACTTCTTTAAACAAGTCGCTTGTTTAAGTCTATAATTAGTAATCAGGATGAGAACTATGAAAAGACGTGCGATAGTTGTTTTCTGTTGCGTTGATTCTTTCTCTGTTTCTTCTCTCCGTGGGGGGGGTAAGGCATCAGGAGCAACCTGATTATACGTGTGGAGATTGTCAACTTCTCAATGAATATGTATTTTCTCTCCAGCTCCTCATATCAAATGTTGCTGTGTCTCTTCTCTTTTTTCTTTTGCGTACGTGTGTGTTCACCGTCTCGTGATGTTTTGAGAAGGGAGGAGGTTTCGCTCACACACACACACGTACTCACACGTACACACACACACAGACACACACACACACACACACACACACACACACACACACACACACACAGTCATCAATCACTGTAGCTTGTAGAGAGGTGCCTGCACTGCACATGGGTGGGTTGAGATTGTAAAGAGCCGTAACAGCTGTTGATGTAAGAAACCTAGATTTTTTTTCCCTTTCCATTATAGTGAGAATCCCCAGTGCACTGAACACCTCACTTTTGATCCATTTCTCACACCGTAGAGGTCAAGTATTTTTGCTGTTGATGATGTGCAGCCTACTATTACTAGAAAAGCATTGAAGCGTGGATGGAACGGCTAGACGCTGTAGCGCCTCCAGTTTCGCCTTCACATGTTTACTGCTCTACCTATCCAGCGTGGGCCAGGCAACCTGTCTTTCTCATCATCACCAGCGAGCAGTGCAGTACCTGTCTGCCAACGCTTTCCCTCTCCTCTCTTCTTCTCCCTCCCTCGTTCCCTCTCTCACTCACACTCCTCCCTACTGAGACAGCAGTAGATAAGCTTGGGTCAAAGCCAGCCTGATTTCAGACAGCTGAGACTCTTCTTTGTTTAAACTGGTTCCTAGCAGGAAACTAAGAAAAAAGAGAAAACACTTTTACAAGCTCTTGTCACTACAGTAACTGGTCAGGAATTTCATGGGCCATGCGTGACGAGGTGGATGGGCCATGCGTGAGGAGGTGGATGGGCCATGCGTGACGAGGTGGATGGGCCATGCGTGAGGAGGTGGCGTCGTGCGTAACGAGGTGGGGCTGTGCCGTGCAGAACCAGGCGGGGCCATGCGTGACGAAGTGGATGGGCCATGCATGAGGAGGTGGCTGGGCCGTGTTTGACGAGGTGGCTAGGCCGTACGCGACGAGGTGGCTAGGCCATGCATGACGAGGTGGATGGGCCATGCGTGACGAGGTGGATGGGCCATGCGTGAGGAGGTGGCATCGTGCGTAACGAGGTGGGGCTGTGCCGTGCAGAACCAGGCGGGGCCATGCGTGACGAAGTGGATGGGCCTTGCGTGAGGAGGTGGCTGGGCCGTGTTTGACGAGGTGGCTAGGCCGTACGCGACGAGGTGGCTAGGCCATGCGTGACGAGGTGGCTGGGCCATGCGTGACGAGGTGGCTGGGCCTTGCGTGACGAGGTGGCTGGGCCTTGCGTGACGAGGTGGCTGGGCCGTGCGTGACGAGGTGGCTGGGCCTTGCGTGACGAGGTGGCTGGGCCTTGCGTGACGAGGTGGCTGGGCCGTGCGTGACGAGGTGGCTGGGCCTTGCGTGAGGAGGTGGCTGGGCCGTGTTTGACGAGGTGGCTAGGCCGTACGCGACAAGGTGGCTAGGCCATGCGTGACGAGGTGGCTGGGCCATGCGTGACGAGGTGGCTGGGCCTTGCGTGACGAGGTGGCTGGGCCTTGCGTGACGAGGTGGCTGGGCCGTGCGTGACGAGGTGGCTGGGCCTTGCGTGACGAGGTGGCTGCGCCTTGCGTGACGAGGTGGCTGGGCCGTGCGTGACGAGGTGGCTGGGCCGTGTTTGACGAGGTGGCTGGGCCTTGCGTGACGAGGTGGCTAGGCCATGCGTGACGAGGTGGCTGGGCCATGCGTGACGAGGTGGCTGGGCCGTGTTTGACGAGGTGGCTGGGCCTTGTTTGACGAGGTGGCTAGGCCGTACGCGACGAGGTGGCTAGGCCATGCGTGACGAGGTGGCTGGGCCATGCGTGATGAGGTGGCTGGGCCTTGCGTGACGAGGTGGCTGGGCCTTGCGTGACGAGGTGGCTGGGCCGTGCGTGACGAGGTTTGCTGGGCCTTGCGTGACGAGGTGGCTGGGCCTTGCGTGACGAGGTGGCTGGGCCGTGCGTGACGAGGTGGCTGGGCCGTGTTTGACGAGGTGGCTAGGCCGTACGTGACGAGGTGGCTGGGACGTGCGTGACGAGGTGGCTGGGCTGTGCGTGACGAGGTGGCTGGGCCGTGCGTGACAAGGTGGCTGGGACGTGCGTGACGAGGTGGCGCGGCCACCACCATGCACGGCTGAATGTTACAAAAGAAAAGGTAAGGAAAGCAATAACAACAACGCCGGTCGTAAAAGAAGACAAATTGGGGGATTACGGCCAATCCCAGACAGGATCAGAGAGGCGGGAGGGAGGTAGGGGAGAGTTGAAAGGAGGTCAGAATTGTTTGGATTTTGAAATAATATAGAACTAAATTCATTGTATTGCATTCAATTCAAAACTCACAAGTTATTTTTTAATCTCAATCCTCGGACGCATTAGACCAGTCTCCATTGGCAACAGGAAAAGCAAGGAGACTTGGGAAGAGCCAGGTGCTCTTCATAAACAATCCCATTAGAGACGGGGTCTGACTGACACATGTTTGAATACCGGTCCGATATGAAGGCCTGCTGTTTATCCTCCATTAATACCATCTCCACCATTCCTCCTTAGCGGTGCCACGGGAAGGAGCAGCTGTTGTCAGTAACTATCATTACAGGAAATCCATACGCAGGACCCCGTAAAAACAGACAAGCAATATCAGGGACAGCTATACTCCCAAAACTTCATAGGAAGGAGAAGGTTTGTCTCGGTTTTAGTCCTTTATCTCTTTCCCGAAGATGTGATTTCTTTGAGAAAACTGTTATTTGATCATTGTATTCTTATAGTACAGACATGCTACTTACTTCTGTTCAATATGCACATGAATATGTGCATAATGTCTTCATGCAGGAGTCCTAAACAGTATTATATGTTGTTGCTAACGTCATTATCACAGATGTGAGAGAGGTGAAGTATTTAGTTCAGAGACTAATGGGGTCCTAGCGTTTCGTCTGCAGTTGCGGAGGGAAAAGCATGATCACAGAGAAAGCGTCACTCTCTCCCAACCTTCACCTCTAGTTTCAACCATGCACTGTGGGAGGTACTGAGAGCACCCTTTTAGAGTGAGATGTACACATATTACATAGCACATATGCTGGGTCTAAAGATAGAATGATGGGAGCACAGAAGTCATTTCACCCCTGTGCTGAAACAATGACCTGGAGACGTTGGATTTAGAGCCATGCTGAGTCTCGGAGGGACGTTGCTCGTTTTGGGATAGAACGGAAAGTGTGACCCTCATCTCCTGGTTTCTCACCTCCCGCTAATTGATTTGTGCCGCTGCCCGAGTTTGATGGTATGTGTGTGTGTGTGTGTGTGTGTGTGTGTGTGTGTGTGTGTGTGTGTGTGTGTGTGTGTGTGTGTGTGTGTGTGTGTGTGTGTGTGCGTGTGTGTGCGTGTGTGTGCGTGTGTGCATGTGAGTGTGCTCGTGTGTGCATGAGTGTGCGTGTTTGACGTGCGTGTGTAAGTGTGTGTGTGTGCGCATGTGTGCATGTGTGTCTGTCTGTGTTTGTGTGTGTGCTTGAGTAAGTGTGTGTGAGAGAGTGTATGTTGTGTGTGTGTGTGTGTGTGTGTGTGTGTGTGTGTAATGAGAAGTCCGTATTAATTCAATAGTAAGCATTTAGTGAAACTTGCCTCTCGTCTTCTCTTTGAGTGGAATCTGCCACGCACACACACACACACACACACACACACACACACACACACACACACACACACACACACACACACAGAGTCATAAGCTTTCACTTTCAAAAACATCTAAAAAAATCCCCTTTACATCCCCCCCGTCCTTAAGGACTTCCTTTATGAGAAGATAGATTACAGAATGTCTCTTCTTCTATCAACATCTGATATGGCTCAGAACTATTTATGAAGCATGGATGTGGAATAAAGGGTACAAATGTATCATTTGAAAATCACCTTTGATGGCATGGCATTTATTCAACACCTTGTTTAATATAAAGAAACAATGTTTAACCATTGCTGTTCTGTATTATTAATTTGTGTGTTTATGTGGAAGAACGACTATGTCGTTCCTGTTACTACATTTCACCTCTAACATTATTTTACATTATGAAGCTTACCTTAGTTCCCCAGAACAGTTGAGTCAGTCACCTCTTTGTTTGTAAATAGCACAACAGAAGAAAGTGGGAGCTGGTGAGTCTATAGCGTTTCAGAGCTGGTGAGTCTATAGAGTTCAGAGCTGGTGAGTCTATAGCGTTTCAGAGCTGGTGAGTCCTTAGAGTTCAGAGCTGGTGAGTCTATAGCGTTTCAGAGCTGGTGAGTCTATAGCGTTTCAGAGCTGGTGAGTCTATAGCGTTCAGAGCTGGTGAGTCTATAGAGTTCAGAGCTGGTGAGTCTATAGCGTTTCAGAGCTGGTGAGTCCTTAGAGTTCAGAGCTGGTGAGTCTATAGCGTTTCAGAGCATGGTGAGTCTATAGCGTTCAGAGCTGGTGAGTCCTTAGAGTTCAGAGCTGGTGAGTCTATAGCGTTCAGAGCTGGTGAGTCCTTAGAGTTCAGAGCTGGTGAGTCTGTAGAGTTCAGAGCTGGTGAGTCGTTAGAGTTCAGAGCTGGTGAGTCTATAGCGTTCAGAGCTGGTGAGTCGTTAGAGTTCAGAGCTGGTGAGTCGTTAGAGTTCAGAGCTGGTGAGTCGTTAGAGTTCAGAGCTGGTGAGTCCTTAGAGTTCAGAGCTGGTGAGTCGTTAGAGTTCAGAGCTGGTGAGTCCTTAGAGTTCAGAGCTGGTGAGTCTATAGAGTTCAGAGCTGGTGAGTCTATAGAGTTCAGAGCTGGTGAGTCCTTAGAGTTCAGAGCTGGTGAGTCCTTAGCGTTCTATGTCTGTTGTTGAGTCTCTGTTGTGCAGCGTACACGAGGTGATGAAGGTACACTTTCATTAAATTCTTATATCTTATAATGGCTTTCTGCCAGAAGTCAAAGAGCTCTGGATGAGTTATCTGTACAGCTGCCATTTTTTTCATGTGCTTCCTCCTAGCGTCTTTTTGTCCTCTCTTCTTCTCCCATCTGATCTCTGTACACATGCTGCTCCTTCAGAAAAGCATGCATCACAACTTTGTTCATTTGAACAATTTATCATGTTCACTTTCATTTGTAAATGTCCACACTCACCAACAATGACATTTGATAGCAACTAGCTATGCTTGAATAACTTTATGAACTGTATTTGCCTGTCTTTGCAATTAGTTTATGTTTGTTTTCACTTGTTAGCATTTAGCTAACAGTGTCTTTGTGATTTAGCTATTAGTTTGTGCTAATTTTGTTGGCATTCTGGTAGTAGAGGCCCAATGGGCTTAGAGGCCCAGTGTTTAGTGCTACTTTGTATGCTATGCAGGTAATACCCTAAATCTCAGGATGAGGGAAGGCCGGTATGACGATAAGAAAATCTGGACACCGCCCAAGCCTACCTGTTACCACATAGTTCCTGTTAACACATAGTTCCTGTTAACACATAGTTCCTGTTAACACATAGTTCCTGTTACTATATAGTTCCTGTTACCATATAGTTCCTGTTACCATATAGTTCCTGTTGCCATATAGTTCCTGTTACCACATAGTTCCTGTTACCACATAGTTCCTGTTACTATATAGTTCCTGTTACCATATAGTTCCTGTCACCACATAGTTCCTGTTACTATATAGTTCCTGTTACCATATAGTTCCTGTTACCACATAGTTCCTGTTACCACATAGTTCCTGTTACCATATAGTTCCTGTTGCCATATAGTTCCTGTTACCACATAGTTCCTTTTGCCATATAGTTTCTGTTAACACATAGTTCCTGTTGCCATATAGTTCCTTTTGCCATATAGTTTCTGTTAACATATAGTTCCATAGGACTCTGATTCATAGAGCCTTCACACACCATAGGAGTCTACAGCTATGTCTCAGGGCAAAGTAGTATTCTAGGGCAGGAGACATAATATGGGGTATCAACATGATTTAAGGCAGTTTTTGGATGAGGCCCATTACCATGATTTCCAATCTGGTTGGGTGGGAAACCTAAACACACACACACACACACACACACACACACACACACACCACACGCACGCACACACACACACACACACACACACACACACACACACACACACACACACACACACACACACACACACACACACACACACACACACACACACCCGTCCTGTCAGGCAGTAGGAACCAGTGTGGACTTGTTCTCATTGAAGAGGATTATAGCATAGGCTGCTTTAGGGCTGCGGTTGTCTGTGTTCTCTTTGGAATAGAGGGAGGGAATCCCTGGAATGCCTCCTGACTTCCTGACCTGTTAAGTGGCAGCCAGGCTGCTTAGACAACCCGGCAGGCCAGAACGACTGCTCCTTAGACTGATCTGCAAGAGACAACATCAAACAAACAGCGACTAAACACATCGCCAGCCGACAATGGTGGCAGTCAATCCGCCATGTTGGAGAAGAAACAAACGCAGCAAACACACCCAAAACGTGTCTTCTGGTTTTCGGCTTAAAATAACTACCTCTGACCTCACACAATTGAAATATTGTGAAGGAGGAGGGAGGAGTGGGGGACAGAGAGAGAGAGGGAGGAGTGGGGGACAGAGAGAGAGAGGGAGGAGTGGGGGACAGAAAGAGAGAGGGAGGAGTGGGGGACAGAGAGAGAGAGGGAGGAGTGGGGGACAGAGAGAGAGGGAGGAGTGGGGGACAGAAAGAGAGAGGGAGGAGTGGGGGACAGAGAGAGAGAGGGAGGAGTGGGGGACAGAGAGAGAGGGAGGAGTGGGGGACAGAAAGAGAGAGAGGGAGGAGTGGGGGACAGAGAGAGAGAGGGAGGAGTGGGGGACAGAGAGAGAGAGAGGGAGGAGTGGGGGACAGAGAGAGAGAGGGAGGAGTGGGGGACAGAGAGAGAGAGGGAGGAGTGGGGGACAGAGAGAGAGAGGGAGGAGTGGGGGACAGAAAGAGAGAGGGAGGAGTGGGGGACAGAGAGAGAGAGGGAGGAGTGGGGGACAGAGAGAGAGAGGGAGGAGTGGGGGACAGAGAGAGAGAGGGAGGAGTGGGGGACAGAGAGAGAGAGGGAGGAGTGGGGGACAGAGAGAGAGAGGGAGGAGTGGGGGACAGAGAGAGAGAGGGAGGAGTGGGGGACAGAGAGAGAGAGGGAGGAGTGGGGGACAGAGAGAGAGGGAGGAGTGGGGGACAGAGAGAGAGGGAGGAGTGGGGGACAGAGAGAGAGAGGGAGGAGTGGGGGACAGAGAGAGAGAGGGAGGAGTGGGGGACAGAGAGAGAGAGGGAGGAGTGGGGGACAGAGAGAGAGAGGGAGGAGTGGGGGACAGAGAGAGAGAGGAGAGGGGGGGAGTGGGGGACAGAGAGAGAGAGAGAGGGAGGGTGAGAAATACGGAAGGGAGGCTAGGTAGGGTAGCGTGAGAGAAAGCATTCTTGACAGAAGCAACGTGGCACTATCACACAGTTATTTCTCTTAGTCTCACTCCCCTGCATTCAAAAGGTATTCGTGAGCCTCAAGCAACCTCCCAGCAAACAGTGTGCTCGCCAATTTCTCAAACTTGTCACTGCCTTTGGTGAATCTGCTTTTGTTGTGTACAAACGCCTGTGTTGTTGTGTTGTTGCCGTTGTTGTCGTGGCGCCGTAAGAATGCGCTGTAAACATGCTTATACGTGTGTCGCCCGTTTGTCCCATGATGTCGTGCTCTTGGGTCACAGTTCCAACAAGGCGACAGGCAAGTCTGTGGGAGGACACAGAATATCTCAGGCAAGCAGCTTCTGACACAACACTGTATACATGTACTGTCTATGGGTGGCTGTTGAACACAAGCACACTTCCATGGGGAAGATAAATTATTCTTTCAAATAAACAGAAGCTTTTAGCTATGATTCAGTGTTGATAGTACGGTGTACATATGGGGGCTCTGAAACAGCAGTTTTTTAAGAGGAGTGTTAACGTGAGTTTTCCCCCTGCTATCATCCAAAAATCCTTTATGTACATCTCTTTTTCTTTCTTTATATCTGTCTTTCTTACTTTCCTTCTTTCTTTCTTTCTTTCCTTCCTTCCTTCCTTCCTTCCTTCCTTCCTTCCTTCCTTCCTTCCTTCCTTCCTTCCTTCCTTCCTTCCTTCCTTCCTTCCTTCCTTCCTTCCTTCCTTCCTTCCTTCTTTCTTTCTTTCTTTCTTTCTTACTTTCCTTCTTTCTTTCTTTCTTTCTTTCTTTCTTTCTGTCACGTTCTGACCTTTATTTCCTTTGTTTTGTATTCATTATTTAGTATGGTCAGGGCGTGAGTTGGGGTGGGCAGTCTATGTTTGATTTTCTATGATTTGGGGATTTCTATGTTTCGGGCTAGTATGGTTCTCAATCAGAGGCAGGTGTCATTAGTTGTCTCTGATTGAGAATCATACTTAGGTAGCCTGGGTTTCACTGTGTGTTTGTGGGTGATTGTTCCTGTCTCTCTGTTTGCACAAGATAGGACTGTTTTTTTTTTTTTTTTTTACGTTTCTTGTTTTGTAGATTGTTGTACTTTCATCTCAATTAAAGATGTACAAAACTAACCACGCTGCATTTTGGTCTGCCTCTCTTTCCCCAGAAGAAAACCATTACACTTTCTTTCTTTCTTTCTTTCTCACCCTCCTCTCAATTACACCTTCTCTATGTTAATAAAAACAACATCTCAGCCTGTCTCTCCCTGTTCTGGGTTGAGGCGCCTGTTTGCTAAAGCTATTAAACAGTCCTGGCGACTGCAGGCGTTTTACATTATGTCAGTGCTGAGTGTGCTGGGACCGAGCCTCAGGTCTGTCTCTCTCTCACACACACACAAACATACACACACACACACATACCTACGCACACAAATAATCCCTGCCTGGAGTGTTCATTTCGAGAGGCTTAGTCGACTACCCTAGCAGCAAGGCTAGTAATCAAATAGGAACCACTCTCTGCAATATACAACAGTAGTGACAGGCAGCTAGCTTCTTATTGGGCCAAACTACTGAAGGATAGGGACCTGACTACGCCTTGTAATAAAGTCATGATAATTAGGTGGGCTCTTAGACTGTATTTGTCCTATTTCACAATTGTGTATTAAATATACATGTGT
>NC_056443.1:32447835-32455335 GCF_018296145.1 Oncorhynchus tshawytscha | reverse complement strand
AGAGACACAACACAGGGGAGAGACAACAGCATCACCATGGTCTAGACAGAGACACAACACAGGGGAGAGACAACAGCATCACCGTGGTCCAGACAGAGACACAACACAGGGAGAGACAACAGCATCACCATGGTCTAGACAGAGACACAACACAGGGGAGAGACAACAGCATCACCATGGTCCAGAGAGAGACACAACACAGGGGAGAGACAACAGCATCACCATGGTCTAGACAGAGACACAACACAGGGGAGAGACAACAGCATCACCGTGGTCCAGAGAGAGACACAACACAGGGGAGAGACAACAGCATCACCGTGGTCCAGAGAGAGACACAACACAGGGGAGATACAAGCCGAGTAAAGAGAGGGGATGAAAGGTTGAGACGCCCGTCGAGTTACGGTTCACAGAACCTTCTCCTTTGAAACAAAACACCATATCCAGGTGTCCTTTATCTAAATAGTTTACACAAAACACAGATCTTTCTCGGGCCTTGTCCAAAACGTGTCTCGGCAACGTCATGACAACGTTGGGAGAATGTTGCGAACCATTTGCCTCATGCCAAATGAATCTCCAGCGAATGAACAGAGTGAAATTGAGGTGAGAAGAGAATGCGGTATTGCCGTTAAAGAACTTCAGAGAAACATCTATGGGAGACAAGGGGGGACAAGGGGGGGCATTACCATGGTAACAATGTGGACCACCAAGGATTCCTGTACAAACACAGAGCAGTGTTCTTCAGCAGCAACAGCGAGCAGCTAGGGCCCTAATTCAAACAGAATCATGTCGGAGCAGTTAACACCCGCCGCTTTAAAAATAAATTACAAGGTCGCCAATTGTAATGTCATGTCCTCAATTCACGGAGAGAGCTGTGTGGCTAAGAGGGGGAAAGAAGAGACATAAAGAATAAAGAGTTCTTACACACAGACACACACACACACACATACACAGTCACACATACACAGTTACACATACACACACTGTCACACTCAGTCACACAGACACACACAGTCACACACACACACACACACACACGGTCACACACAGTCACATTCACACACAGTCACATTCACACACAGTCACACATACACAGTCACACACACACAGTCACATTCACACACAGTCACATTCACACACAGTCACACATACACAGTCACATTCACACACAGTCACACACACACAGTCACATTCACACACAGTCACACACACACAGTCACATTCACACACAGTCACACACACACACACACACACACACGGTCACACACAGTCACATTCACACACAGTCACATTCACACACAGTCACATTCACACACAGTCACACATACACTGTCACACACACATATATACAATCACACAGGTACAGGCACACAGTGATGTAAATCAGCGTTCAAATGCGTGCGATCTGCTCGAAAAGGGTCAAAGTGGGCAGGGAGATAGCAACCCAATCCACACAAGTTAAACAGATGCCACGGCAAACTTCAAATGAATCGTTAAAATGTCTTCAGAGGAATAATCCAGAAGCATGCGGAGAATGGCGATCATCATTAAACATCGGCTTTAGCCATCTACTCATGCAGACAGTAGTCCAGTGAGGAACGCTAGCTGTGACACACTTGCTAAATGTCACCAGCGCTGGCACTTAGGGCCTTGTCAAAACCATGAGCTCCCTCCAAACAGTAAGTTCATAAGAGCCTTCACCACATGACACTCTCTTTTCCATACTTATGTACTCAGCAGGACCTCTCGCTCAAAAAGACTTATGTTATTAATACAGAACAATAGATATATTTAATGTTTTCGTATGTTGGAATCATATTCAATTTTTGAAATGATTAGTGAAAGGCAGATGAAAGAATAAAAGCACTGTAAAATTAGGGGGAAAAAGAGACTACATTATATACCATAATAGTCTATAAAAGAGCCTGTATAAGAGTCTATTTAAGAGTCTGTATACGAGTCTCTATAAAAGTATGTATAATAGTCTATATAAGAGTCTATATATGATTCAGTACAATAGCCTATATAAGAGTCTATATAACAGTATGTATAAGAGTCTGTGTAAGAGTCTATATAATAGTCAATAAAGAGGTTATATAAGAGTCTACATACGAGTCTATATAAGAGTCTATATCAGAGTCTATATAATAGTCTATATAAGACACTATATAAGAGTCTACATAAGAGTCTGTATAGGAGGCTATATAAGAGTCGATATAATAGTCTATATAAGAGTCTATATCAGAGTCTATATAATAGTCTATATAAGATACTATATAAGAGTCTACATAAGAGTCTGTATAAGAGGCTATATAAGAGTCGGTATAAGAGTCTATATACGATTCTATATAATAGTCTATATAAGGCTATATAAGAGGCTATATAAGAGTTTATATAAGAGTTGGTATACGAGGCTATGTAAGAGTCAACATAAGAGGCTATATAAGAGGCAATATAAGAGTATTTGTAAGGCTATATAATCGAAGCAATAAAAGAGTCTATATAATGCTATATAAGAGTCGGTATATAAGGCTACATAAGAGGCTGGGTAAGAGTCTATATTAGACTGTGTATAAGAGGCTATTTAAGAGTTGGTATATGAGACTGTATAAGAGGCTATATAAGAGTCGTATTCGAGCCTATATAAGAGTTGGTACAAGAGTCTATGTAAGAGTCGGTATACAAGGCTATATAACAGTCGGTATACAAGGCTATATAAGAGGCTATATGAGAGTCAGTATACGAGGCTATATAAGATGCTATATAAGAGAATGAATACGAGTCTATATAAGAGGCTATATAAGAGTCGTTATGTGAGGCTATATAAGAGTCGATATATGAGGCTATATAAGAGTTGGTATACGAGGCTATAAAAGAGTTGGTATAGAAGACTGTATAAGAGTCTATATAAGCGTCGGTATACGAGGCTATATAAGGTTGGTATACAAGACTGTATAAGAGTCTATATAAGCATCGGTATACAAGGCTATATAAGGTTGGTATACAAGACTGTATAAGAGTCTATATAAGAGTCGGTATATGAGGCTATATAAGAGGCTATATAAGAGTGGGTATACGAGGCTATATAAGAGTGGGTATACGAGGCTATATAAGATTCGGTGTACGAGACTATATAAGAGGCTATATAAGAGTGGGTATACGAGGCTATATAAGATTCGGTATACGAGACTATATAAGAGGCTATATAAGAGTGGGTATACGAGGCTATATAAGATTCGGTATACGAGACTATATAAGAGGCTATATAAGAGTGGGTATATGAGGCTATATAAGATTCTATATAAGAGTGGGTATACGAGGCTATATAAGAGTCTATATAAGAGTGGGTATACGAGGCTATATAAGAGGCTATATAAGAGTGGGTATACGAAGCTATATAAGAGTCTATATAAGAGTCGGTATATGAGGCTATATAAGAGGATATATAAGAGTGGGTATACGAGGCTATATAAAATTCGGTATACGAGACTATATAAGAGGCTATATAAGAGTGGGTATACGAGGCTATATAAGATTCGGTATACGAGACTATATAAGAGGCTATATAAGAGTGGGTATACGAGGCTATATAAGATTCGGTATACGAGGCTATATAAGAGGCTATATAAGAGTGGGTATACGAGGCTATATAAGATTCGGTATACGAGGCTATATAAGAGGCTATATAAGAGTGGGTATACGAGGCTATATAAGATTCGGTATACGAAGCTATATAAGAGTCTATATAAGAGTGGGTATACGAGGCTATATAAGATTCTATATAAGAGTGGGTATACGAGGCTATATAAGAGTCTATATAAGAGTGGGTATACGAGGCTATATAAGAGTCTATATAAGAGTGGGTATACGAAGCTATATAAGAGTCTATATAAGAGTCGGTATATGAGGCTATATAAGAGGATATATAAGAGTGGGTATACGAGGCTATATAAGATTCGGTATACGAGGCTATATAAGAGGCTATATAAGAGTGGGTATACGAGGCTATATAAGATTCGGTATACGAGACTATATAAGAGGCTATATAAGTGTGGGTATACGAGTCTATATAAGATTCGGTATACGAGACTATATAAGAGGCTATATAAGAGTGGGTATACGAGGCTATATAAGATTCGGTATACGAGACTATATAAAAGGCTATATAAGAGTGGGTATACGAAGCTATATAAGATTCGGTATACGAGGCTATATAAGAGGCTATATAAGAGTGGGTATACGAGGCTATATAAGATTCGGTATACGAAGCTATATAAGAGTCTATATAAGAGTGGGTATACGAGGCTATATAAGATTCTATATAAGAGTGGGTATACGAGGCTATATAAGAGTCTATATAAGAGTGGGTATACGAGGCTATATAAGAGTCTATATAAGAGTGGGTATACGAAGCTATATAAGAGTCTATATAAGAGTGGGTATACGAGGCTATCAGACTGCAGGAGTTTTTTTCTTCCTTATTCTATTCCCAGTATCGCCCACAAAGAGTCAATTTGATTGATGCTCTTCCGTTTCCCCATGAACCACAAACCTAATCAAGCCCAAATCTAAGGGCAACAAATGTGAGAACATTCCCTCATTTCTCAGTGAGTGAGTTCTTGTTTCTTCTGTCGCCCCAAAATAATTCTCACTATTGAATCCAGTCTAGTGATTTACAATTGGCTAGTGTGTCCCCCAAGTGTTGCACTGGACCCGCCCTAAAGTTGATGGATGGTATCAAACACCAATACTTCAGGCCGTAATAATTCCCTCTGTTTTCTGTTCTTTCCTTCCATAACCAAAGAACGATACAAAAGGCTGAACTCAGACCTGTCATTTCTCAAGCCCCTTATAAATCTAAGTGCTTCTATGACTAGTTTTACAAAATGGCTGCCATTCAGAAACCTGTGGTCAAGTCTGACGGACTGTGTGTAGTTGTTACTGGGGAATATTATTGAAGAGAGAGGGAGGATGTAGAGAGATAGAGGGAGGATTGAGAGAGCTAGAGGGAGGATGGAGAGAGAGAGAGAGAGAGAGAGGGGTAGAAATGATTACAATCTCCAACCCACTCCTTTTCCCCTCTGTGGGAGATGTGGAGGAACCCAAAAGCCGGAGACCGAGGAGAAACGGTGAATGTTAACAAAAAAGGCTGGAGGTTAACGGCCACAAATCAATAGCCTAATTCTATCAAATTCTATCAAACTTGCATCGCTGAATGAATTTGCCTCCCTAAAATAAACATCATAGCCAGTTAGATCATACACACTTGGAGCTATGGGAAGGCCTACAGAGTTAGATATAGTTAGACTAGATTAACTAGCTTGCTAACGTACACACGCCTTCCTAGTTAAATGATGTATTGAAAATGGTTAAGACGGTGCAACCGCTCTAAATCACTGTATAATTCCTCTAATGACATGACAAGAATCTATATCTACCGGAGCGAGAGAGAGACACGGCGAGAGAGAGAGAGAGAGAGAGAGAGAGAGAGAGAGAGAGAGAGAGACAGAGGGAGAGAGAGAGTGAGAGAGAGAGAGACACGGCGAGAGAGAGAGAGAGAGAGAGAGAGAGAGACAGAGAGAGAGAGAGAGAGAGAGACACGGCGAGAGAGAGAGAGAGAGAGAGAGAGAGAGAGACACGCGAGAGAGAGAGAGAGAGAGAGAGAGTGAGAGAAAGAGAGAGAGAGAGAGAGAGAGAGAGCGAGCAGTGAGAGAGATGAAAACAGGAGAATTAGCATTCCTGAAAAGGCCTTAAGGGACTCCATAATTCAGCTAATTTGATACCAGCGAGTGAGGCCACTCATAAAGTCCCGGTCATCCATGACCTTCATTCTTCAGCTGAGCTTCCAGACTACTCCCGAGTTTGACAAGATTTATCGGGCCGGGCTAATAGCCTGCTCTCTCCCAGGTAAGGCCTCATCGATGGTAGGGCCTCTCCTGCCCTGCAGACACTAGCCTAATTAATATTTCTGCTGCTACTGCACATGTTACGTGGGGATTTTTCATTTTGTTCAGTCTATTGGTTTGGACTGTGAGAGGGGTATGTGTGCGTGTGTGTCACACGGATGCCACACGTGTGTATATGTAAGGGTATGGGAAAATCCACCCGCTCACAAACAATGAACCTTTTACAGAAGTAGGATCTTATTTTGAGCCAATTTGCTACAACAGAAAAAGAATTCTGCAGCAACAACAGATGTGATTTATTATATGGATTATAATTAATGGACATTTTTGTAGGGGTTGTTCAATTGTTGTTAAAGGGAAAATAAAGTCTGAAATTTCAAAGTGGAAATTACAAACTTCAGAAGCCTTTTTTAAACCTCAAAATGCACTACAAGTTTTACACTTCCTGTAAAGGTATCCCGCAACAGGGTGATCAAATTCAGATCCTACATCTGTAGCATTACAAGCACACACACTCACACACATGGAGATGAACACAAACACACACACACACAGGATATTGAAACTCTGTCAGGCATGTAGCTGTGTTTGTGCTTGGTGTGCTGGATGATGGAGGGGCTGAACTGTGGAGGCCCCTGTTGCTGTCTTCTCAAGCTTGCACAGGAGCCACACACACACACGAACACACACAGTACTGCTAACCCAGGGTGTGATGGATGGATGGGGAGAGTACTATATCCGGTTTCATACAGAGATAATCTCAGAGGGCCACAAACAGGGCTAGTAGTGCCTTTCAAGTTGTCCTCTTTTCCCCTCTCAAAATGTCATCTTTTCCCCTCTCAAGATGTCCTCTTTTCCCCTCTCAAGTTGTCCTCTTTTCCCCTCTCAAGATGTCCTCTATTCCCCTCTCAAAATGTCCTCTTTTCCCCTCACAAAATGTCCTCTTTTCCCCTCTCAAGATGTCCTCTTTTCCCCTCTCAAAATGTCCTCTTTTCCCCTCTCAAAATGTCCTCTTTTCCCCTCTCAAGGTGTCCTCTTTTCTCCTCTCAAGTTGTCCTCTTTTCCCCTCTCAAGTTGTCCTCTTTTCCCCTCTTAAGTCAAGTCAGGTCCATTATACCCTGAGACAGCGAGCCAGAAATAAACGGATGAGCCTGGTAATAAAACGCTATCCTTTGGACCAAAATGCCGGGGTTAAAACTGTATTAGTGATCATGGCTGATTCCTAATCTTATTTATGCAGTCAAGAGATCTTCACACTATCTTAATATTTTAACAGCCACTCCATAGCGAGAGATGAATGAGAATTCGGTGCAAAAAAACAGACTGTGCGTGTGTGTGTGTGTGTGTGTGTGTGTGTGTGTCTGTGTGTATGTGTGTGTGTGTGTGTGTGTGTGTGTGTGTGTGTGTGTGTGTGTGTGTGTGTGTGTGTGTGTGTGTGTGTGTGTGCTTCTCTCTGTGAGCCTGTGTGTTTGTCAGGACCCCTGAAATCAAGCAGATTCTGGCCCTGGGGTGAAGGTGGCATCTTCTAGACCCCACCAGATCACAGAGCTGAACTACTTTTCCCCTGTCAACAGCCAGGCACCATTCAAACAGAAAC
>NC_056443.1:32410335-32442835 GCF_018296145.1 Oncorhynchus tshawytscha | reverse complement strand
CCCTGTGTATGTACAGTACTTCATTACTATGTTCCCTGTGTATATACAGTACTTCATTACTATGTTCCCTGTGTATGTACAGTACTTCATTACTATGTTCCCTGTGTATATACAGTACTTCATTACTCTGTTCCCTGTGTATATACAGTACTTCATTACTCTGTTCCCTGTGTATATACAGTACTTCATTACTATGTTCCCTGTGTATATACAGTTCTTCATTACTCTGTTCCCTGTGTATATACAGTACTTCATTACTCTGTTCCCTGTGTATATACAGTACTTCATTACTATGTTCCCTGTGTATATACAGTACTACATTACTCTGTTCCCTGTGTATATACAGTACTTCATTACTCTGTTCCCTGTGTATATACAGTACTTCATTACTATGTTCCCTGTGTATATACAGTACTTCATTACTATGTTCCCTGTGTATATACAGTACTTCATTACTATGTTCCCTGTGTATATACAGTACTACATTACTCTGTTCCCTGTGTATATACAGTACTTCATTACTCTGTTCCCTGTGTATATACAGTACTTCATTACTCTGTTCCCTGTGTATATACAGTACTTAATTACCCTGTTCCCTGTGTATATACAGTACTTCATTACTCTGTTCCCTGTGTATATACAGTACTTCATTACTCTGTTCCCTGTGTATATACAGTACTTCATTACTCTGTTCCCTGTGTATGTACAGTACTTCATTACTCTGTTCCCTGTGTATATACAGTACTTAATTACCCTGTTCCCTGTGTATATACAGTACTTCATTACCCTGTTCCCTGTGTATATACAGTACTTCATTACTCTGTTCCCTGTGTATATACAGTACTTCATTACTCTGTTCCCTGTGTATATACAGTACTTCATTACTCTGTTCCCTGTGTATATACAGTACTTCATTACTATGTTCCCTGTGTATATACAGTACTTCATTACTCTGTTCCCTGTGTATATACAGTACTTCATTACTATGTTCCCTGTGTATATACAGTACTTCATTACTCTGTTCCCTGTGTATATACAGTACTTCATTACTCTGTTCCCTGTGTATATACAGTACTTCATTACTCTGTTCCCTGTGTATATACAGTACTTCATTACTATGTTCCCTGTGTATATACAGTACTTCATTACTATGTTCCCTGTGTATATACAGTACTTCATTACTATGTTCCCTGTGTATATACAGTACTTCATTACTCTGTTCCCTGTGTATATACAGTACTTCATTACTATGTTCCCTGTGTATATACAGTACTTCATTACTATGTTCCCTGTGTATATACAGTACTTCATTACTATGTTCCCTGTGTATATACAGTACTTCATTACTCTGTTCCCTGTGTATATACAGTACTTCATTACTCTGTTCCCTGTGTATATACAGTACTTCATTACTATGTTCCCTGTGTATATACAGTACTTCATTACTCTGTTCCCTGTGTATATACAGTACTTCATTACTATGTTCCCTGTGTATATACAGTACTTCATTACTATGTTCCCTGTGTATATACAGTACTTCATTACTCTGTTCCCTGTGTATGTACAGTACTTCATTACTCTGTTCCCTGTGTATATACAGTACTTCATTACCCTGTTCCCTGTGTATATACAGTACTTCATTACCCTGTTCCCTGTGTATATACAGTACTTCATTACTCTGTTCCCTGTGTATGTACAGTACTTCATTACTCTGTTCCCTGTGTATATACAGTACTTAATTACCCTGTTCCCTGTGTATATACAGTACTTCATTACCCTGTTCCCTGTGTATATACAGTACTTCATTACTCTGTTCCCTGTGTATATACAGTACTTCATTACTCTGTTCCCTGTGTATATACAGTACTTCATTACTCTGTTCCCTGTGTATATACAGTACTTCATTACTATGTTCCCTGTGTATATACAGTACTTCATTTCTCTGTTCCCTGTGTATATACAGTACTTCATTACTATGTTCCCTGTGTATATACAGTACTTCATTACTCTGTTCCCTGTGTATATACAGTACTTCATTACTCTGTTCCCTGTGTATATACAGTACTTCATTACTCTGTTCCCTGTGTATATACAGTACTTCATTACTATGTTCCCTGTGTATATACAGTACTTCATTACTATGTTCCCTGTGTATATACAGTACCTCATTACTCTGTTCCCTGTGTATATACAGTACTTCATTACTATGTTCCCTGTGTATATACAGTACTTCATTACTATGTTCCCTGTGTATGTACAGTACTTCATTACTCTGTTCCCTGTGTATATACAGTACTTCATGATTCCCAGGCAAACCCATGCTGCTTCTGCAATGTTACGTCAGTCATCGTCAGTCATTGTTTTAGTGTCTATACTGTACCTAGAACACAATCATTTCACATGTTATTCTACCTTGTCCTCCCCACAATTGTTTTTTATAATTTCCCTGTACAGGAAATTACTATGATTCACCAACACCCATGCTGAGCACATACAGTAACTAGTCAACTTGTATGATCCGCATTGGATTCAAATATAGAAGATAAACAAAACTGCGTTTATCAGCAGAGTGAGTTGCATCCTGTAACGGTCATGAGATCCCACAGTGACAAAATTAAATTCAATCAAATTGTTTTAGTCACGTGCCGAAGACAACAGGTGTAGTAGACCTTACAGTGAAATGTTTACTTCTGAGCCCCTAACCAACAGTGCAGTTTCAAAAAATACAGATAAGAATAAGAGATTAAAGTAACAAGTAACTGAAGAGGAGCAGTAAAAATAATAACAATATATACAGGGGGTACAGAGTCAATGTACGGGGGCACAGGTTGTTTTCCAATGTTTTCTCTTCGGTCAAGCCTCGAGTCTTGTCTCTCAGTCGACCCCGTATCAGCGTCCACAGGGGAGTCAACCTGGCCAAAACTGTGGGCTTCCCTCTACTCATTTGACACAGATCAAAACCAACTGGAAGGACAACGCTGAGTTGTGACACTAAAATACACACAGAGGTAACGGTGGTACCATATGGTTACTATGGCGATAAAGGACAAAGAAACATACGTTTGCACTAGACATGGGTTGCCTGTGTTGCGGCTGTTCATTTAGATATAGGTAGTAGATAGCGACAATTAAGGTTCACAGAGGGGGGTTGCAAAACAAATGGAGGTCAACTGTGGCTTCTCAAAAGTGTTTAAGTAGCTACAATAGTTTTTTTGGTTTAAACAAATTAGCCTCCAGGCAAATGGAGGGTTTTCCATATTGGTTTTGTGATCTCGCCGGACCGAGAGAACAAAAAGCTTGTCACTTCCTGTGTGTGTGTGTGGCCAGCGAACACAGACAGAATGACCCCTATTTGCATGGCGATGTTGTTTGTTTGAGATACTGTGGTGAGAAGGGAACATGGGTCCTATGTAAATGAGGTGATGGGGATGGGAGGGGACAGGAGGGGAGGGGACCGGAGGGGATGGGAGGGGACAGGAGGGGAGGGGACAGCAGGGGATGGGAGGGGACAGGAGGGGAGGGGACAGGAAGGGATGGGAGGGGACAGGAGGGGATGGGAGGGGATAGGAGGGGAGGGGACAGGAGGGGATGGGAGGGGACAGGAGGGGAGGGGACAGGAGGGGAGGGGACAGGAGGGGATGGGAGGGGACAGGAGGGGAGGGGACAGCAGGGGATGGGAGGGGACAGAAGGGGAGGGGACAGGAGGGGATGGGAGGGGAGGGGACAGGAGGGGATGGGAGGGGACATGAGGGGATGGGAGGGGACAGCAGGGGATGGGAGGGGACATGAGGGGATGGGAAGGGACAGGAGGGGAGGGGACAGGAGGGGATGGGAGGGGACATGAGGGGATGGGAGGGGACAGCAGGGGATGGGAGGGGACAGGAGGGGAGGGGACCGGAGGGGATGGGAGGGGACAGGAGGGGAGGGGACAGCAGGGGATGGGAGGGGACAGGAGGGGAGGGGACAGGAGGGGATGGGAGGGGATAGGAGGGGACAGGAGGGGATGGGAGGGGACAGGAGGGGATGGGAGGGGATAGGAGGAGAGGGGACAGGAGGGGATGGGAGGGGACAGGAGGGGAGGGGACAGGAGGGGACAGGAGGGGATGATAGGGGACAGCAGGGGATGGGAGGGGACAGGAGGGGAGGGGACAGGAGGGGATGGGAGGGGACAGCAGGGGATGGGAGGGGACAGGAGGGGAGAGGACAGGAGGGGATGGGAGGGGACAGGAGGGGATGGGAGGGGACATGAGGGGATGGGAAGGGACATGAGGGGAGGGGACATGAGGGGATGGGAGGGGACATGAGGGGAGGGGACATGAGGGGACAGGAGGGGATGGGAGGGGACATGAGGGGATAGGAGGGGATGGGAGGGGACATGAGGGGATGGGAGGGGACATGAGGGGATGGGAGGGGATGGAGGGGACAGGAGGGGATGGGAGGGGACATGAGGGGATGGGAGGGGACAGCAGGGGATGGGAGGGGACATGAGGGGATGGGAAGGGACAGGAGGGGAGGGGACAGGAGGGGATGGGAGGGGACATGAGGGGATGGGAGGGGACAGCAGGGGATGGGAGGGGACAGGAGGGGAGGGGACCGGAGGGGATGGGAGGGGACAGGAGGGGAGGGGAGGGGACAGCAGGGGATGGGAGGGGACAGGAGGGGAGAGGACAGGAGGGGATGGGAGGGGACAGGAGGGGATGGGAGGGGACATGAGGGGATGGGAAGGGACATAAGGGGAGGGGACATGAGGGGATGGGAGGGGACATGAGGGGAGGGGACATGAGGGGACAGGAGGGGATGGGAGGGGACATGAGGGGATGGGAGGGGACATGAGGGGATGGGAGGGGATGGAGGGGACAGGAGGGGATGGGAGGGGACATGAGGGGATGGGAGGGGACAGGAGGGGAGGGGACAGGAGGGGTGGGAGGGGACAGGAGGGGATGGGAGGGGACAGCAGGGGATGGGAGGGGATGGGAGGGGACATGAGGGGATAGGAGGGGACGGGAGGGGATGGGAGGGGACAGCAGGGGATGGGAGGGGACATGAGGGGATGGGAGGGGACATGAGGGGATGGGAGGGGACATGAGGGGAGGGGACAGGAGGGTGGGGACTGGAGGGAGGGGACGGGAGGGAGGGAGGGGACGGGAGGGTGGGGACGGGAGGGAGGGGACGGAAGGGAGGGGACGGGAGGGAGGGGACAGAAGGGAAGGGACGGGAGGGGACGGGAGGGAGGGGTCGTAAAGGAGGGGACGGAAGGGGACTGAGGGGACGGAAGGGAGAGGGAGGGAATGATAGGAGCAACAGCTGTGCTAAGAGAACTGAGCTGAGGGAGAAGAGGGCGGTGAGGGAAACAGGGCCACGTCCATTCATGTTGCACCAACCCTAAACTGGGAGGCAGCCTCAGCTGACCCAGTGATCTGAGCTTTATACATGCCCTGGGGGGAGGCAGAGGGATATGATTACAACCTACCTCAGGTCTCTATTGTTTAGAAGAGATAATACCACCTGGATAGGAATATCCTTCTATTAAATGACCCAGTTAAAAATCCCTGCTCAGTAAACAGTGTTTCTTTGCATAAGACAGGTGAGCTATTCTCTTTTATATCTTATCTTGGACAATAGTTTTGCTTTAGGCATTTGATACTTGAGAGTATGATGATCATCAACTGAAGCCCTGTTCAACACAGGGACATAGTGAGGGAAATATGAAAACTAAGAACAATGTCGCAGCAGGGCTACAAAAGGAAGAAAGAGAACAAAAAAAAAGGCCCGGGTCCAATCTGTGGACCTCCAGGAGGGGCTGAAATGTCAGGTACATCACCCTCCTGCTCTAACTCTCGACAGCTGCTCAGTGACACGCTGACTTCTCGCTCTGCGCTCGCCTGGCTTAATGACTAATGAGTAAAAGAGGAGGCTTCGCCTCGCCCGCTAAACTCAGCCGGTTGCCTGGTTACCTGCTTGGAGACTGAGCCTGAGCCGGCTGCTGCCTGTGCGGTGGTTATTGTGAGATTAGGTAGGCGAAGGATGAGCTGGAAGGAGACCTAGGAGGAACCTGATACCGCAGAAGAGACTCACAGTCAATGGGACTCTACTCTACCTCCCCCATCAACTTGCCTGTGAAACAGTAGACCATTCTGTCTACCACAAACAGGGCTCTCTTTCTTGTGTCTTTTTCGATTTCTAAGGGGAGAGTGAGAGAAAGATAGAGAGAGAGGTGGAGAGAGCAAGAGAGAAGAGAAAGTAGAGGGACAGAGAGAGAAAGAGAGAAGAGAAAGTAGAGGGAAAGAGAGAGAAAGAGAGAAGAGAAAGTAGAGGGACAGAGAGAGAAAGAGAGAAGAGAAAGTAGAGGGAAAGAGAGAGAAAGAGAGAAGAGAAAGTAGAGGGACAGAGAGAGAAAGAGAGAAGAGAAAGTAGAGGGAAAGAGAGAGAAAGAGAGAAGAGAAAGTAGAGGGAAAGCGAGAAATTAAGGCAGTGTGTGTTTGTGAGTGAGAGAGACCATCAAAAGGTTTCAACCTCATTTAGCCGTAAATATCATAGATTACATTTAGGATTTCCTGCCACTGTAAATTCAATAAACGGGGGTGAAATCTGATTTGTTTTGAATAGAAATTTCCAAATCTAATGTGATCAATTTGACATTGGGGATTACCCCGTCTCTAGCAGTCACGATACAATGTGATCTGCTGTGCAATTCTCGACAATCAGACATGACACTTTATACCTAATCCAACCTCCCATCAGCTCTGCATGCAAAACCATAGCAACAACAGTGACAACAAGACAAACTTGTGAAAAAAGAAGCCATGTTTAATTCCATAGATATAATCATCTAGTCATTCACCGTCTATGTTTCATTCCATAGATATAATCATCTAGTCATTCACCGTCTATGTTTCATTCCATAGAAATATAATCTAGTCATTCTACGTCTATATTTCATTCCATAGATTATAATCTAGTCATTCAGCGTCTATGTTTCATTCCATAGATTATAATCATCTAGTCATTCACCGTCTATGTTTCATTCCATAGAAATATAATCTAGTCATTCTACGTCTATGTTTAATTCCATAGAAATATAATCTAGTCCTTCTACGTCTATGTTTAACTCTATACCCAGCTAATGAGAATTCTTGTGCATTTCATTACATGTTATGAACTCAACTGAATGGGGGGGGATTTACCTAAACACCAGCGTGTTTAGCTGTGGTGGCCCTAAACAGCAAGAGCATGAAACTAGAGAGACAGAGACTACTCTGTGATCTTAATAAAGACATGACCACTTGATGCCCTAATTGAGGCACATAACTACGCCAAGGGCCATTCCCGGCAAATAACTTAACCTCGGGAGACTGTATGTGCAGCCATTAAATCAGTTCCCCTCCACCTCAACTGAAAGTATCAACAGTGGACGTTTGACAAGTAAGCAGGGAATTTAACAACGTGTTAGAGATATTATATGCACTACAAGGCCAAAAGTATGTGGACACCTGCTCGTCGAACATCTCATTACACAATCATGTGCATTAATATGGAGTTGGTCCCCCCTTTGCTACTATAACTGTTCTGGGAAGGCTTTCCACTAGATGTTGGAACATTATGCTTCAATTCAGCCAAGAGCATTAGTCAGGTCGGGCACTGATGTTGGGAGATTAGGAATGGCTCATAGTCGGCGTTCAAATTCATCCCAAAGGTGTTCGATGGGGTTAAGGTCAGTGCTCTGTGCAGGCCGGTCAAGTTCTTCCACACCAATCTCAACAAACCATTTCTGTACGGTCCTCGCTTTGTGCGCGGAGGGGGATAGTAAATGCTGACACTGGAAACTTTTGCCACAGATTCGGAAGCACAGAATCATCTAGAATGTCATTGTATACTGTAGAGTTAAGATTTCCCTTCAATGGAACTAAGGGGCCAAGTACGAACCATGAAAAACAGCCCCAGGCCATTATTCCTCCTCTACCAAATTGTACAGCTGGCACTACGCATTCGGGCAGGTAGCGTTCTCCTGGCATCCACCAAACCCAGATTTGTCCGTTGGACTGCCAGATGGTGAAGTGTAATTCATCACTCTGCTGCTTCAGAGTCCAATGGTAGGTGAGCTTTACACCACTCCAGCTGACTCTTGGCATCGCGCATGGTGATCTTAGGCTTGTGTGCAGCTTCTCGGCCATGGAAACCCATTGCTACTGACAACATTCTATAAACCGTAGAGACCAGGCAACACTTACATTGTATTAGCCAGTGGGAGTTACATTCACAACAACCGTGACGGAGGACGGAAAAAGTGAAGGAAGGTTTACGAAGGGATAATTGCACATTCCGGTGGAGAGGAGAGCGTCTGTGAACCCTCAACACCCCGGTGTGTTTTGTGTCTGTTTCAGAATCTTCAAACAAATGGACTTGTCTATAAAAAAAACGCTGCAGCGAGCGTGCACATAAAAGATTGAATAAATCATTACATAAAAGTGCAGCAGCACAGCTAGCAACATACAATACATGGCTGTGCCGCAGCGGCAGCGAATAGAGTGGCCTGTTAATTATGGATGAGACATCCGTAAGCAACAGCACTCCTCACACTCTAAGAAACAACCCACTGAATACAGCACTTTAGAAAGCTGTTAGAGACAGTAGCGAAAAGAGAGAGTAAAGGAGAGTGGAAGGGAGGGAGAGATGGAGAGTGGGAAATGAGAGGGGAATAGCAGGAGGGAGAGGGAAATGGAGTAGAGGAAGAGGAGATTAAAAAGAAAAGACTGCAGGAAGAAAAGACAGGCGGGGGAAAAAAGAGCAAGAGGAGAGGAGAGAGGAGCTGAGAGATAGAGGAGAGGGGCTGAGAGATAGAGGAGAGAGGGGCTGAGAGATAGAGGAGAGGGGCTGAGAGATAGAGGAGAGGAGAGAGGGGCTGAGAGATAGAGGAGAGGAGAGAGGAGCTGAGAGATAGAGGAGAGGGGCTGAGAGATAGAGGAGAGAGGGGCTGAGAGATAGAGGAGAGAGGGGCTGAGAGATAGAGGAGAGAGGGGCTGAGAGATAGAGGAGAGGGGCTGAGAGATAGAGGAGAGAGGGGCTGAGAGATAGAGGAGAGAGGGGCTGAGAGATAGAGGAGAGAGGGGCTGAGAGATAGAGGAGAGGGGCTGAGAGATAGAGGAGAGAGAGGGGCTGAGAGATAGAGGAGAGGAGAGAGGGGCTGAGAGATAGAGGAGAGGGGCTGAGAGATAGAGGAGAGGAGAGAGGGGCTGAGAGATAGAGGAGAGGAGAGAGGAGCTGAGAGATAGAGGAGAGGGGCTGAGAGATAGAGGAGAGGGGCTGAGAGATAGAGGAGAGAGGCTGAGAGATAGAGGAGAGGAGAGAGGGGCTGAGAGATAGAGGAGAGGAGAGAGGGGCTGAGAGATAGAGGAGAGAGGGGCTGAGAGATAGAGGAGAGGAGAGAGGGGCTGAGAGATAGAGGAGAGGGGCTGAGAGATAGAGGAGAGGGGCTGAGAGATAGAGGAGAGGAGAGAGGGGCTGAGAGATAGAGGAGAGGAGAGAGGAGCTGAGAGATAGAGGAGAGGGGCTGAGAGATAGAGGAGAGGGGCTGAGAGATAGAGGAGAGAGGGGCTGAGAGATAGAGGAGAGGAGAGAGGGGCTGAGAGATAGAGGAGAGGAGAGAGGGGCTGAGAGATAGAGGAGAGAGGGGCTGAGAGATAGAGGAGAGGAGAGAGGGGCTGAGAGATAGAGGAGAGGAGAGAGGGGCTGAGAGATAGAGGAGAGAGGGGCTGAGAGATAGAGGAGAGAGGGGCTGAGAGATAGAGGAGAGGAGAGAGGAGCTGAGAGATAGAGGAGAGGGGCTGAGAGATAGAGGAGAGGAGAGAGGGGCTGAGAGATAGAGGAGAGAGGGGCTGAGAGATAGAGGAGAGAGGGGCTGAGAGATAGAGGAGAGAGGGGCTGAGAGATAGAGGAGAGAGGGGCTGAGAGATAGAGGAGAGAGGGGCTGAGAGATAGAGGAGAGGAGAGAGGGGCTGAGAGATAGAGGAGAGGGGCTGAGAGATAGAGGAGAGGAGAGAGGGGCTGAGAGATAGAGGAGAGGAGAGAGGGGCTGAGAGATAGAGGAGAGGAGAGAGGGGCTGAGAGATAGAGGAGAGAGGGGCTGAGAGATAGAGGAGAGGAGAGAGGAGCTGAGAGATAGAGGAGAGGGGCTGAGAGATAGAGGAGAGGAGAGAGGGGCTGAGAGATAGAGGAGAGAGGGGCTGAGAGATAGAGGAGAGGAGAGAGGGGCTGAGAGATAGAGGAGAGAGGGGCTGAGAGATAGAGGAGAGGAGAGAGGGGCTGAGAGATAGAGGAGAGAGGGCCTGAGAGATAGAGGAGAGGGGCTGAGAGATAGAGGAGAGGAGAGAGGGGCTGAGAGATAGAGGAGAGGAGAGAGGGGCTGAGAGATAGAGGAGAGAGGGGCTGAGAGATAGAGGAGAGAGGGGCTGAGAGATAGAGGAGAGGGGAGAGGGGCTGAGAGATAGAGGAGAGAGGGCCTGAGAGATAGAGGAGAGGGGCTGAGAGATAGAGGAGAGGAGAGAGGGGCTGAGAGATAGAGGAGAGGAGAGAGGGGCTGAGAGATAGAGGAGAGGAGAGAGGGGCTGAGAGATAGAGGAGAGGAGAGAGGGTCTGAGAGATAGAGGAGAGAGGGGCTGAGAGATAGAGGAGAGAGGGGCTGAGAGATAGAGGAGAGGGGAGAGGGGCTGAGAGATAGAGGAGAGAGGGGCTGAGAGATAGAGGAGAGAGGGGCTGAGAGATAGAGGGGAGAGGGGCTGAGAGATAGAGGAGAGAGGGCCTGAGAGATAGAGGAGAGGAGAGAGGGGCTGAGAGATAGAGGAGAGGAGAGAGGGGCTGAGAGATAGAGGAGAGGAGAGAGGGCCTGAGAGATAGAGGAGAGGAGCGAGGGGCTGAGAGATAGAGGAGAGGAGAGAGGGGCTGAGAGATAGAGGAGAGAGTGGCTGAGAGATAGAGGAGAGGAGAGAGGGGCTGAGAGATAGAGGAGAGAGGGGCTGAGAGATAGAGGAGAGAGGGGCTGAGAGATAGAGGGAAGGAGAGAGGGGCTGAGAGATAGAGGAGAGGAGAGAGGGGCTGAGAGATAGGGGCTGAGAGATAGAGGAGAGGAGAGAGGGGCTGAGAGATAGAGGAGAGGAGAGAGGGGCTGAGAGATAGAGGAGAGGAGAGAGGGGCTGAGAGATAGAGGAGAGAGGGGCTGAGAGATAGAGGAGAGGAGAGAGGGGCTGAGAGATTGAGGAGAGGAGCGAGAGATGTGTTGGGAGATGAGGAGGCTTTGGAGGGAGAGATGCAGAGGCAGATACTGCGAGAGTGTGTGTGTGTGTGTGTGTGTGTGTGTGTGTGTGTGTGTGTGTGTGTGTGTGTGTGTGTGTGTGTGTGAGTGTTTGTGTGTGTGTGTGTGTGTGTGTGTGTGTGTGTGTGTGTGTGTGTGTGTGTGTGTGTGTGTGTGTGTGTGTGTGTGTGTGTGTGTGTGTGTGTGTGTGTGTGTGTGTGTGTGTGTGTGTGTGTGTGTGTGTGTGTGTGTGTGTGTGTGTGTGTGTGTGTGTGTGTGTGTGTGTGTGTGTGTGTGTGTGTGTGTAAAAAGAGACAGGAATGATAAGGGGAATAAAACAGAGAGAATGAAAGACAAGAAAAACAGAGGATGAGGGGAGAACGAGAACGAGAGAGACAGACCAAAAAAACAGAGGAGTTTGCTGCTTGCCCCATGTAAGAAAACCATCAATAATGCATTAGACTGCCATAGAAAACATATGAAACAATGAACAAGTGGTATCTTCCTGGCAAAAGCAAATGAAAGGGAACCGGCTTCATAATTTATTAACCTTGCTTCGCCCCTCTTGGCTCCCCCGGTTGAAAACATTTGAAAATTGATTAATTCCCACAGTCCCCTAGAACATGAATGACCCTGTTGTGCTTGCCGTCACGGAGGAATTTTCACATTACAAATGATGGCACTAACGGAGTCAATCAGAGGAGAGAAGAAGAGAGGGAAACAGAGGTGGGGATGGAAAGAGGGAGGAGAGAGGAACGGAGGGATGAAGAGTTAAATGAGTCTAGCCTATAGAAGGGACGGAGAGAGTAAAAGAGAGAGCAGGAGGGAGAGGTTTAGGGAAGCCTGATTTCACTGCTGGGTCAGTGAATTGATACAGACACACCAGTGCCCAGGAATGTTAAATGTGACCTCCTGCCCAGATGTTCCTAGTCAAGCTGAATAAGTAAAACAAGATACCACGGATAACATTCCTTTACGCAGCCTCATTTTCACAACACCTTTTTATCCTTGCGTTTTCCTCTAATAATAAGAAGAAGTAGTTAGCCCTGTTACACTAAGGGTGGGGAGAGACTTGAACTAGCAGAGGGGTGGTCCTAGCTACCCTGCCACATGTTCCACTGCGATAGAATAACTGCAAACCAGACCCTTATGCAAGCTGTCTACAACACTGAAAACACATATGTGTACAGATCAGCAAATGTGAAACCCCGGACAAACTAAACCGCCTCACAGTACCTGCTCAGTTAAAAGAGAGGGCAAAAGAACTGGATATGCTTAGGCGGATGGAAATGATATCCTGGGGTAGGCTACGCATGTCCTCGTTTCATTTTCAATATTACATGCGGAATGGCACTCCAAACCCCGACAGATCAATACAGCTAACTTGACACACATTAGCACCATGAAAGAAACATGACTACTGAGACTAGCCCTGTCAGGAGGCATTACGCAGGAGATAACACTAAGAGAGGGAGAAACATGAGAGACATTTGAAAATAGAATGGAGAAGAAAATAAATATATATAAATATAAATATTGAGTCAATATGTTCTTACCTGTTTGTTGTACTTGTTGATGGTTTGACTGCTGTACTCGGAGCAGTGGTCAGATCCAAGGGAAATGTTATCTCCGGTGCCAACGAAGGTGTTGGCAGGGGGCAGGTCCTGAACAGCCTGATGCTTTTTCCCGGCCGTGGGCGACTGGGGGTGGAGCTGGACCGTGGGCAGTGGCGAGCTGGACTTGTAGTGCCGGGCCAAATCCGGGCTTCCGGGCCCTCCGTTAACGGAGCGGTACCTGCCCATCCCGGGGCTGTCGGACAGCTTCTCGTTGACGCCGTCGTAGCGCTGGCCGTTGGGCTTGGAGGCCTCGACGGTGACAATGCTGCTGTACAACGGCTGTTTGTTCTTCTTGTTCTTCTTGGGCTTCTTGCCCTTGTCATGCTGCTGAGGGGTGAAGAAGTCCTCGTGGTCCTTCTTGCCCGCCTCGTAGCCATTCTTGTTCTTGGGGCGGCAGTAGCGAGCCATGACCACGATGAGGATGATGAGGATTACCGTCATGATGCCCGACACCACGCCGATGACAATGCTCAGCCGCTGCTTGCCCAGGTCGTAGTTGGGGTCACCGGCGATGTTGGTATTGAGCGGAGTGCCCAGGCTCTTAGCCACCTGGGCCTCAACGATGGTGGAGTTGGAGAGGGTCTCGTTGACATAGACATGCACCATGGTGGTGGTGCTCTGCGAGGGCTGGCCACTGTCGTTCACCTGGACCACCAGTCTGTGGAGGCCATAGTGTTTCTGCTCCAGCTTCCCCACCAGTGAGATGACCCCACTTCCCCCGTCGATCTCAAACAGTTTGAAAGGGTTGCCCCCGATGATACTGTAGTTTAGGTCAGCGTTGATCCCTGTGTCGGTATCGGTGGCCATGACAGTTCGTACTACAGTCCTAACATTGCTGGAGGGGGGCAGGAGGGTGTATGAGCTATTGATGGGGAAGGTAACGGTCGGCGGGTTGTCGTTCTCGTCCATCACGAAGAGTGATACGGTGGCAGTGGCTGATCTGGGTGGGTCTCCGCTGTCCACAGCCTTGACCCGGAATGTGTAGGTGGTTTTCTGCTCGCGGTCAAACGACATGGTGGAGAAAATGGTTCCTGTGTCGTTCTCAATGGAGAAGATCTCCTCCTCTTCCTCGATGAAGAGGCTCATTTCTGCGTTCTGGCCTTTGTCGGCGTCAATGACGGTCACCATGCCAACAGGGCTGTTGGGTGTAAGGTTCTCTTTGACGTAGAAGGTGAACACATCCTGCATGAATTTAGGCTCATTGTCATTCTTATCAGCCACTAAGACTACCACAGTGGCTGACCCCTGGAGTATGGGCATGCCCTTATCTTTAGCTATCACTTTGAACTGGTACCTCTCTGTTTGTTCTCTGTCCAGAATGGTGTTTACTCTGATGTCACCATTGTCGGCATCAATGGAGAATATCCCATTCACAGAGGAGTCGAGGGAGTAGGCGATTTCCGCGTTCTTGCCACTATCAGCATCTATGGCCTGTACAGTGGTCACCCTCTCACCGGGGGCATTGTTTTCTGGAAAGGACACCTCCACCACGTTCTGGCTAAAGATGGGTGGGTTGTCGTTGAAGTCGCCCACCTTTACGATGAGCGAGTTATTACTGGCCAGGCTAGGGCTTCCTGAGTCCACCGCCACGATGACCACGTTGTACTCCTGTGTGGCCTCGTAGTCCAGCGGCGCTGATGTATGGAGAAAGTATTTCTTCTTATTCATCTCACCCTCAATCTCACTGGCCGGTTTGAGCTGGAAGGGCACGTCACCCACCACGGTGCAGGTCACGATACCGTTCTCCCCCTGGTCGCGGTCTGACACCTGGACCAAAGCTATAGGCGTGTCCACCACTACATCCTCAGCCACGTTGGCCACTCCATCCTTCAGGAAGATGCGTCCGATCTTACGAATCTCGATAGCAGGCACGTTGTCGTTCTCATCCTTGATGTTGAGAACCACGGTGGCCTTGTCCATTTTGGGCGGCTGGCCTCGGTCCCTCGCCATCACAGTGAAGCGCAGTTGGCTCACCTCCTCGCGGTCAATACGATGGAGCACGCTCAGCCACCCAGAGCTCTCGTCCAGCCTCAATAGCCTACGCACTGACTCTGTGGCTGCTCCGAATACATACTCAATCTGACCGTTCACCCCAACGTCTGCGTCAGCTGCTTTCAGCTGCAGGATGGGGGCACCAGGGGAGCTGTTCTCCGGCAGGTCAGCTTCATACACAGCCTTCTCAAAGCGGGGGCTGTTGTCATTCACATCAGTGATCATCACCCTCAGGATGGCCTGGGAAGAGCGTGGGGGGTCGCCCCCATCCCTAACACGCAGGGTGAGCTCATAAGAGTCCCTCTGCTCCCTGTCCAGTGCCCCTTTAATGATGAGCTGCGGCTGCTTCTCCCCGTCGGTTGTGTCAGCAACTTGCAGTTCAAAGACGCTGCTCCTGCCTGCCCCCTCGTCGAATCTCCTGTCAGCCCCGCGACCACCCGAGCTTGAGCCCAGGCGCCTGGAGCTCTCCCCGCTGTCTTGAATAAGCTCATATCTCTCAATTCCGTTCCTACCGAAATCTCTGTCGGTGGCCGTGGGTAGGAGATAGAGAGTGCCAATCGGCCTGTTCTCCTCCACCGATAGGGTCAGCACGGGAGATGGGAAAGACGGGGTGTTATCATTTATATCTAAAATAATGACTTTCCCCTCGAACAGGTCAACCCAGCTCTGCGCCGGTCCAATTACTGACACTTCAAAATCTATGAAACACTCGTTTTCATCAAATATCATTTGACACTGCTGTAATTTTTCACGGTCTATACGCCGTTCATTGGTGGTCAGCTCGCCTGTTATATTATCTATTTTGAAAAAATCAGATCCGGACTCGAGGGTAAATGTCACCTCGCCAGACCCGGCAACGATTCCGAGGTCCACGGCTACGTTCCCTACCCTGACATCCGCGGGTCCCTCCTCAGCCAAGCGATATCGGAGCACTTGCTTAGCAGCAGGCTGATTCAGCAGCTGCAGGATGAGTATACTGTAGCATAAATAGTCCACTGCGCCAGTAGTCCTCATTGTTCCCCGCAATGTAATGAATGGATTTTAAAGCCTTGAATCAAATGAGGATGCCGTTTACTTGCTGGTATACTGTTTGGAAAACAATAATTTTCGTTCTCGGATTATTTGTAGTCCTCCATTTCAGGAGGTGTGAGACTTCATCCTCCGGACGTCTTCCCACATCGCTTCGACTGCACTGAATAAGAGCAAGTGGACGGGCTCTCCTCTCCCCCTTTTCCACCGAATTAATGTTTCTTTCCTTCTTTCAATAAAAACTGGGCAAAACACAATCGAAACAGTCCGTTCAGTCCGGTCATATCATATGCCATGAATTCATTAGGAATCCGAATATTTTATGCGCGTAAAGAGAAACGCTATCTTATTTAATTGAAATTTAAAATCAGTCCAAGTCTTTTCAGTTACAAAAAAATCTTCCAAGATTAATATAGAAATGATGTAAATGGTCAAAATCCGAATTTCCCCGTCCGAAGATATGTCCAATACGGAGTAGTGGCAATGGAATGCCCACACAGATTCCCAAGTTGTGGTGATACAGTAGCCTACTTTACGGAGGGTCTCGTCCTCTTACCTTGAAGCAGTGGAGACGCAGTGATTGTGTGTCCAGTTGCCTATCCAAGCAGAATCCGAGCGCTCTGATTCATTTACCTCCACTCACTTATAACAAGCAGTCTGTGTTTTATAGTTCACACAGTTACAGGCAAGAGGGAGTGGAATAAATACAAAATAAACTCCCCAGCACAAAACCTCTGACCACGCGGGAATAACAAAAATGAAACAAACACGGACAATTGTAATTCCGATGTAGATATTGTGAAATTCCTACGAGAGAATCTTCATAGTGTCCCGCAATTCTCAATCCAAGCGTCCCTTTCTCACCTGCATAAGCGCCGCGTGCGTTTGCAGCCCCTATCTGCGGCACTGTGAGAGCGATTCACAAATGATATTGCAGTCTCGCGCGCTCTCTCCACCCCCTCCAGTTTATTTCCCCAGCGCACGTAACCAGGTCTGAACTTGGTCGGTATATAGGTTTAGTCTGGAGGGTAGCCGACGAAGTATGTGTTGAAATGAGAGGGAGAGAGGGAGGGAGAGAGATAAATAAAATGTGGTATTTTTCTTGTTGGCATAAAGGGAAAGATGTGTTCGCATACGACCCATTCGAATGGTCTTAGTCAGGGAGCGGGGGTATAGTGAGATGGTCCGGAAAATATACATTCTTCCATGGACCCTTTTACGGAGGATGGCGTTTCATTCATTCGATGCGTAAATTGCATTATGGCTTATAATGTGCCAATAGCAAATATTCGACTGCCGCACTTGACATCATGGTGCTTTGGTTATTACACAGGCATAGGATGTCTTTAGGCCTACAGTAGACGGTGCTATGAAACCCGTAAATCTATTTCTCACTAAAGTTGAGACAGTCGCCGCTCAATTTCGAATGATGGCTCGACTATATCAATGCGCTGCCAGTTCCATTTTCTGTCAAAGCATTTTCATCAACTTTTACGCATGTTTTACGCATGTACGATGCAATTTCCAAGTCATATATGTAACCAATTACGCTCCCTCGTCCATGATTTCTACATGATTTGTTTTTTTCCCAGGCTAGGACGACCAAACTGGGAGATGTGATTCTGAGTGCAGCGATGTGGTTACTATCTGTGGTTAATGAATGTGTGTGGTCGCTTAAGGCTTGATTCTCTCCGGAGCACCAAGCTCAGTATATTCGCTTTCAGCTCCTTATTTTCAACCCGTTTCTTTTGTTACCTACAGTAGTCTCTTATTTCCATGACTGGAGCCGAGACACCTCGGTGGATGGGTAGTCAGTGTCTGCGACTCCGCCACTGCGCAACCCACCCAGAACTATCCCAATTAACAGCGAGCGTGATTCTGTAATCGGTGTAGTCCTCGGGTATTTCATATCAGATGCATGAGTGGATTAACGTCATAACGTGAAAATATATCAGAATATGCTAGTGAAATGTGCATTTGCAGTATAGAAGTGGTTCAGATATTCAAAATGTCTATGGTCGACATTTTTGGGGTTTGGGACATAAATTGACATTGAAAGAATACCCTCTGAAGCCTCATATCAGCAGCTTAGCCTATTTTAATTTACCTTTATTTAACTAGGCAAGTCATTTAAGAACACATTCTTATTTACAGTCACGGCCTAGGAATAGTGAGTTTAGGGGCAGAACGACAGATTTTTATCTTGTCAGCTCAGGGACTCAATCTTGCAACCTTCCGGTTACTAGTCCAACGCTCTAACCACTACCTGCCGCCATAGTGAGCTCATTGTAGGAAATTTTACTCTATACAGTTCCGTAGGAAATTATTCATACCCCTTGACTTTTTCCACATTTTGTTACCTTACAGCCTTATTCTAACATGTATTAAATAAAAACAATTCCTCAGCAATCTACACACAATACCCCATAATGACATCACAATACCCCATAACGACATCACAATACCCCATAATGACATCACAATAACCCATAACGACATCACAATACCCCATAATGACATCACAATACCCCATAACAACAAAGTAAAAACAGGTTTTTAGAAATGTTAGCAAATGTATAAAAAAACCTAAACAGAAATAGCTTATTTACATCAGTATTCAGACCCTTTGCTATGAGACTCAAAATTGAGCTAAAGTGCATCCTGTTTCCAATGATCATCCTTGAGATGTTTCTACAACTTGATTGGAGTCCACCTGTGGTAAATTCAATTGATTGGACATGATTTGGAAAGGCACACACCTGTCTATATAAGATCCCACAGTTGACAGTGTATGACAGAGCAAAAACCAAGCCACGAGGTCAAAGGAATTGTCTGTAAAGCTCTGATATTGTGTCGAAGCACAGATCTGGGGAAGGGTACCAAAACATTTCTGCAGCATTGAAGGTCCCCAAGAACACAGTGGCCTCCATCATTCTTAAGTGGAAGAAGTTTGGAACCACCAAGACTCTTCTTTGAGATGGCCGCCCGGCAAAACTGAGCAATCAGGGGAGAAGGGCCTTGGTCAGGGAGGTGACCAAGAACCTGATGGTCACTCTGACAGAGCTAATTTGTGGAGATGGGAGAACCTTCTAGAAGGACAACCATCTCTGCTTCACTCCACCAATCTGGCTTTTATGGTAGAATGGCTAGACAGAAGCCACTCCTCAGTAAAAGGCACATGACAGCCCGCTTGGAGTTTTCCAAAAGGCACCTCAGACTGGGGTGAAGGTTCACAATGGCAACAGGACTATGACCTGAAGCACACAGCCAAGACAACACAGTAGTGGCTTCGGGTCAAGTCTCTGAATGTCCTTGAATGGCCCAGCCAGAGCCCAGACTTGAACCCGATTTAACATCACTGTAGAGACAAAATAGTTGCAAAATAGTTGTGCAGGCAACGCTCCGCATCCATCCTGTCAAAGCTTGTGAGATTCTGCAGAGAAGAATGGGAGATTTTTTTTTTTAACTCCCCAAATACAGGTTTGCAATGCTTGTAGCATCATACCCAAGAAGACTTCATTGCTGCCAAAGGTGCTTCAACAATGTACTAAGTAAAGGGTCTGAATACTTACAAAAATGTGTTGTTTTTTTGTTTAAAAAAATAATTTAAAAAATAGCAAAGATTTCTAAAAACCTGTTTTTGCCGTCATTATGGTGTATTGTGATGTCATTATGGGGTATTGTGATGTCATTATGGGGTATTGTGATGTCATTATGGGGTATTGTGATGTCATTATGGGGTATTGTGTGTGAATTGATGAGGGGAAAAAAACAATTTAATACATTTTAGATTAAGGTTGTAATGTAACACAATGTAGAAGAAGTCAAGGGGTCTGAATACTTTCCGAAGACAATGTATATTAAAATGCTTAAAAACAAGTGTAAATCTAAAACACCTTCCGTGATAAGAGATAGACTTGATCCCAAAGCGGAATCATGTACATGAATCAACCCTAATACACATGAGTGCCTCACATGAGTGCATCACGTGAACTCCAGCATTCATAATTACATCTGCACGTAAAGGGCTTCCCCTTTCTCCCATGTCACATGGGGAGACCCGTGTATCCTACAGTACTGTGCATGCGCTGAGGGTGTAGCATCACAGTAAAATAAAAGCAGAAAGGCAACAAGTCTTTTACTGTTCCAGCTGCATTTTTGAAGCTCCTCTGATTTCCTGCAGTGGCCAGCCCAGATCCCCGCTCTTCATCGCCCTCTGTCGTTGGCTAATATTTATGATGACAATGCTCTTGAGATACAGGGAGGAGGTTAAGGGATCCTTTTTTGATTGGCACTTGGGTTATGTATGTTCACATCTTTATTGGATGGGACAACATGTTTATTTAAACTATCTGTAGGCTTAGTTGTCATTTTCTCCACCAAGGCCAGACACAATTCTAACACTTTTTTTTGTAAAATGTATGTATGTAGTTGATGATTACAAATGCATTCAAAAACAGTACAATAGACCACTAGAGGGTGTCACCCTATTCGATTGGACAAAACAATTATAGATTTGCATATGCATGATTTAGGAAGTTCATTTAAATTATTTCACCATGCAACAATATGCTCATTTGTCCTTTTCTCAAACACTCCATAAGATACTGTAGAAGTACAATTTCCATCTCATAGTGTGAGACAGTAGGTGAACATTTGGTAAACACTTGTTTGTTAATGTGCTGAATATTCCAGTTTCTCGTCTGGTTCTCTATAGGAACACACCCACAGAGTAAATCATGACATAGATGATGACATAATCATTAATCATCAACGAAAATGAAATTTTCATGAAATCAGCCTATTATATATATATACAGGAAACATGTCAAAGTTATTTGGAAGAAACATTAACTTAGTAATTCATAAATCCATGTGGGGATAAACCATTAACTTCCAGTAGTAATTCATAAATCCATGTGGGGATAAACCATTAACTTCCAGTAGTAATTCATAAATCCATGTGGGGATAAACCATTAACTTCCAGTAGTAATTCATAAATCCATGTGGGGATAAACCATTAACTTCCAGTAGTAATTCATAAATCCATGTGGGGATAAACCATTAACTTCCAGTAGTAATTCATAAATCCATGTGGGGATAAACCAGTGAGAAGTTGAACACATATATCCATCTCCTCTCTAAAAACACCCCCATAACTTCTCTTCATTTTTAACTCTATTGGAGGTATGTCTCACTGTGGCGGCCAGCAGAAATATTTTTGGGTTAATAATAAATGTACCAATTGCTTTGAAGTGGGGGTTCTGGTTCCTGTGATCCCACAGGCGTCTGTATACATGTGTCTGTTGCTGAGTGACGCTAAGCTACGGCTGTGGCACCAGGTGTTGGGACTTTACCAACGCTCAATTAATGATGGGTTCCACATTCGCTAAACTCCTGCAAGAGAAGAAAACTTTCCCCATTTACATCTTGGTGACACACAGCATAGGCCTTATCAATCAGCTTCAACAACCAGGAGTATTTAGTTTTGCTCACTGTGTTTTTCCCTCCTTCTGGTACAGTTTTTAACACCACACAGATTATTTTTGTTCCCATCTTTGAGTTCTCTACCAATGGATGCAGTTCTACCACAGGAGGTTGTTGTCAAGTTAATTGGGGAGGAGGGCCTTGTGGTAATGGCTGGAGCAGAATTAGTGGAAGGGTATCAAATACACCAAACACATGTTTTCCATGTGTTTGATGCCATTCCATTTACTCCATTCCGGCCATTATTATGAGCCGTCCTACCCTCAGCAGCCTCCTGTGAGTACAATGGCATTGGAGGTTTTTAAAGGGGTGTGTAACGATATTCGTAGGTGGGAAGAAGGTGAAGAGGACCAAGGTGCAGCGTGATACGAGTTCATGGTAATTTAATAAAGAAACTGAACACTAGAACAAACAAAAAAACAAAGCGGAACAAACGAAACAGTTCTGTCTGGTGCAGACACACAAAGACAGAAGACAACTACCCACACCCATAGTGGGAAAACAGGCTGCCTAAGTATGGTTCTCAATCAGAGACAACGATAACCAGCTGCCTCTGAATGGGAACCATACCAGGCCTAAACATAGAAACACAACACCTAGACATACAACATAGAATACCCACCCACATCACACCCTGACCAAACTAAAAATAGAAACATACAAAGTAATCTACGGTCAAGGCGTGACAGTACCCCCAAAGGTGCAGACTAAAAACCTAAACCCCTATGGGAGGGTCTGGGTGGGCATCTGTCCGTGGTGGCGGCTCTGGCGCGGGACGTGGACCCCACTCCACCATAGTCTTGGCCCACGACCTCGGACTGGTGACCCTTGCAGTGCGCCCCGAATAGACGGGAGACTCTGGCAGCGCCTGAGCGAAGGGCGACTCTGGCAGCGCCGGAGCGAAGGGCGACTCTGGCAGCGCCGGAGTGAAGGGCGACTCTGGCAGCGCCGCAGCTAAGGGCGACTCTGGCAGCGCCGGAGTGAAGGGAGACTCTGGCAGCTCCTGACTGATGGGCGGCTCTGGCAGCTCCTGACTGACGAGCGGCTCTGGCAGCACCGGACAGGAGGGAGGCTCTGGAAGCGCTGGACAGGAGGGAGGCTCTGAAAGCGCTGGACAGGCGTGAGCACCTAGAGGGAGGAGACGGAGAGACAGCCTAGTGCGTGGGCTGCCACAGGAGGCCTGGTGCGTGGAGGAGGCACCGGATGGACCGGACCGTGTAGGCGCACTGGAGGTCTCGAGCATCGAGCCTGCACAACCTGTCCTGGCTGGATACTCCCTGTAGCCCGGCAAGTGCGGCGGGGTGGAACAGGCCGCACTGGGCCGTGCTGGCGAACTGGGGACACTGTGCGTAGGGCTGGTGCTATATAACCCGGGCCAAGGAGACGCACTGGAGACCAGATGCGCTGAGCCGGCTACATTATTCCTGGCTCGATGCCCACTCTAGCCCGGCCGATACGAGGAGCTGCGATGTAGCGCACCGGGCTATGTCTGCGCACTGGGGACACCGTGCTCCTCACGGCATAACACGGTGCCTGCCCGGTCAACCTCTCGCCACGGTAAGCACGGGGAGTTGGCTCAGGTCTCCTCCCTGACTTAGCCACACTCCCCGTGTGCCCCCCCCCAAGAAATGTTTGAGGCTGCCTCTCGGGCTTCCTTGCCAGCCGTGTTCCCTCAGAGCGCTGACTCCCTTTACCTGCTGCTTCTGCTCTCCTGGCTGCCTCCACCTGTTCCCCTTGGAGGCGATCCATTCCAGCCACGATCTCCTCCCATGTGTAGGGACCCTTCCCGTCCAGAATGTCCTCCCATGTCCATGAGTCCATTCCACGCTGCTCCTGGTTACCACTCTGCTTGGTCCTTTTTTGGTGGGTAGTTCTGTAACGGCTGTTGGAAGGAGAGCACCAAGGTGGAGCATGGTATGTGTCCATATTTATTTAATGAACACGGAAATCACAAAAATAACAAAGCGAATGACAGAAACAGTTCTGGCTGGTGCAGACACACAACAGAAAACAACTGCCTCTGATTGGGAACCATACCCAGGCCTAAACATAGAAACACAACACCTAGACATACAACATAGAATACCCACCCACATCACACCCTGACCAAACAAAAAATAGAAACATACAAAGCAATCTACGGTCAGGGCGTAACAGGGTGCAAGACTATTAAAGAATTGCTTGAAAACTTTGACTTTCTTTTACTGTATAACAGAGGGCCATCAGCTTTATCGCTTACCTCTAAAGAAATCTTCACAGACTTAATTCTTCTCACCTCTCGGTCCCATCTGTGTTTCCTGTTCACACACACATCAGAAAAAGCCGGAGTCAACCTAGCCCGTTCATAAACTCTTGCTACCTTTATCTCCTACTGATGAAGGTACAGTATCTATTTCACACAACGTTAAACCTCACGTTTAACATCAGATGCATCAAACTCTTTGGGTTCCGAGGGAAGACATTCATTGACAATGTAGCAGTCCGCGACGCTGCATTGGGGATTCCAAACTAGACTGTGGTGCATGCTGTGTACCGCATGCATTCAACTCGTGCTTTGCTTTACCATGCAGTGGTACAACAGAAGTTCATAAACAGCCAAGCCAGTTAGCTAGCTATCTAACCACAAAGCGAACCACTTTGCTAGATACCTCAGCTAAGAAATTGCCAGCACCTACCTTCCACTTTGCAGCTATTCATTTCACATTCAACTGACCAGGTAATCTAATCATATTGCCATTGTGTCTCCATGCAGCATTTTTCCCAGTAGCAATTAGCTTTTTGGTTGAACACGGCAGGGAACCCAGAGACAGAGAAATTGACCTTCACCATGCTGCAAACTTTTCCACAACCTTTGCGAAGCACATGTGCTTCAAGTATAGAAAATGCCGACGAGACAACGCACAACTCTTGCGCATTTGTCGGACATAGGGGATTACACGCATCGCTTACGGTGCGGTTTTGTAAACATTGATTATATTCGGATCGCCAGGCTCCACTGCTTCCACCAGCTCGTCAGGCTCTCATGCCTCAGCCGGATCGCCAGGCTCCACTACTTCCACCGGCTCGTCAGGCTCTCATGCCTCAGCCGGATCGCCAGGCTCCACTACTTCCACCGGCTCGTCAGGCTCTCATGCCTCAGCCGGATCGCCAGGCTCCACTGCTTCCACCGGCTCGTCAGGCTCTCATGCCTCAGCCGGATCGCCAGGCTCCACTGCTTCCACCGGCTCGTCAGGCTCTCATGCCTCAGCCGGATTGCCAGGCAACCCTGCCTCCACCGGTCTGTCAGGTTCCCGTGCCACAGCCAGCGACAGGTTTCCGTGCATCAGCTGGGCCGGTCACCATCATTACGCACACCTGTGCATCATCAGAGTCACCTGGACTCCATCACCTCCCTGATTACCTTCCCTATATATACGTCACTCCCTTTGGTTCGGTTTCCTGTCTGTGCATTGTTCGGGTTTCTTGTTTTGTTCATTTGTCAATTAAATTATGAAATTCCTGAACTTGCTTCCTGACTCCCAACGCACTCGTTACAGATGTAAAATAACTTTAGACTTGACCTGGACATGAAGCCTTAAGACTCGGGACTCAACTGTGACTTGAGACTGATTGGTAATTCTGGCCAGGTTTCGTAACATTTTCTCACTTATTTTGTGACGTAGAGTCTCCATGGGTTAGCCTTACTCTACAAGCAGCCAGGGACAGTAGCCGTAGTATCGCCCTTGCAAAACATACATGCAACAGATTGGCTAGTGAAATCAACACAAACTGTCAATCAACACAGTTAGGGTGAGATAGCAAACAGATTGCAGCACCATAGTCAAATTGTTGGGATTACCATAGTAAATAAATATGCAAAAGATTATTTGGTGATCAAGATTATGAACTGTTTACTTTGTAAACTCACCAGAAATGAGTCATCAAGCAACAATTACCTGCATAGACCTACTGATCTTTCGGTGTGTTAAAATGGTTTGAAATTGATCAATTACTTATGAATCTTGCATTTGCTAATTTACTTATGAACTGTGCCTTTGGAAGCTATGTTATCTTCTTGAATTGCCTTTCAGAGGTGTAAATGCATATTTGGTAAATCTATATCCCATCTAATACTACAATAATTGCATTTCATCATTCCATCCCTGTACTGTTGATTGCAACACTTAGACATTTCTGTGTCATGTTTTTGATGGGATACATTTTAATTTACCATTAATCTTTGTGCACATGAACGTTGGCAAGAACTCACACGGTAGAAGTTCTGTTTATTTAATCAATGTTAGGTTTCCTTTGTTATTTTTTCCTGGGTTTTGTCGGAGTGCCGTCTGTCTGTGACCTATGTGTCTGTCATTCTGGTTGTGCGTAATAGGAGCGCGAGTCTCCGTGCTCTTGTAAATAGGCTAAGTGGCCTGCGCGCCACGCTTTGGAGTGAGTACGTTGAATAAATTGAATAAAATAAAAACAATAGTTCCATGTATGAATGAATGGTGATGAAATATCATGAATAATCACTTTGTCTGATTAAGATTAAGGTACCAATGTAACAATGGATGTGGCAATTTACTAACATTGTAGAACCAGTTTATTACTTGTAATTGCCAATGGGGTAATTGTCTGGTTCTAGGAGGGGCCGAGTGCTTATTTGAAACTTTTTGAGCTCCCGTTAGACAATTCGATGTGGTTTCTCAAGGTGAGGCTGTACAGTCTTGCCCTCTACCGGTGTACATTCAGATAGGACAGGTTAAGACTGATAGGATATTCCCTTTGCACTATTGCCCGTGTATGTTTGGTAAATCTACTTGTATATTATGTATGAAATTACCCTTTTACCATTGGATCCCCAAGACCTGTAAATAAATCTAGAATGTGCACGTCAACCTGCCTTGCCTTCTGCTGAGTTCATGCCCTTACCACTGCTACATGGCCCTTACTACTGCTACATGGCCCCTACTTTACAATTGCATAATCAAACTCCATTGTAGACGAAATAATTGCCAAATTATTGTTTGTTGGATCCTTACAACTAGGGACTCATGTTTGATTTGAGACTGACTTACTCTGGCTTACTCTGGACAGGTTTTGTAACATTTTGTCTGATTTTGTGCAGAATCTCCATGGATTTGTTCAAATACCAGATAGGTAGCCCCAATAAATAAATCTATTTGTACCTAAACAAGTCATTGCATGTATAGATTTGACTTGAAAAAACTGACATTGCTCTTAGAATGCATGACTGGACTGGACTCAAGACTCATTCTACTTGGGATTTGACTTGAGACTCTGACCTTGAATAATAGTGACTCAGTTCCAACCTCTGAGTAAGTCTATATTTTGCATTTGTGAAAATATATACTTGTGTGTGTGTGCTTCACCTTTTACTTTAAAGCATGACCATGTTTTGCCCTGCAACACAACAAGCTAGCAAGAAGGTGTAAAAAAAAAGCTCTACAGAGCCATTAGCACACTGTTAGGGACCTCTTTGTGGTGTAGCCTGAGAGATAAACTGTCATGCCATTTCTGTTCCTTTGAAAGGGAGGGGAGAGTCAACTAGCAGTGGCTGAACACAGCAGATCTACTTTAGAAACACGGCTTCTGTCTCCAACTCCAACCCTCCAGCTAAGGGCTATTTTGGGACTCTTGACATCTTGTTCCACAACCCCCCCCGCCCCGGGTTTTTCACAGAACTGTTGAAGATATCACTTCATAATACGCCTAGCGTTAAACTGAGTTTCTGAATGTATACTGTCTTATTGTTTGAGACGTTCTTACTTTGGGACGGAATGAGTTCAGTCATGTGATACCAAAAAAAATATTGATTTGACCAATTTTGTTGTAATCCGAATGTAGTCCAGAGAGAACCTCAAAATATAAGCCCCAAAAGTAGGGTTTAGAAATAGCCTTCCACGACTTGGTTTCTGCAAGACAACAATCCAAAAAAAGAAACCTTTTCTGATACAGTACAATATCCCTTACATTTCTTTGAGAAAATACTCACTATGAGTATGGCTTGAGAACTACGCTCTTAAACTAAAAACAGTTTCCTAGTTACCAAACATTTCATGACCACAACATGCACTCAAACCAGAAGTGATTATGGGTGTAAATAGGGTGTAACCTGGATGGAGACCACAGCCAATGGGATGTCCACATGCTGTCAGAGTTATCGAAAGTTCAGAGTTCCAACTTGGAAGTTTCACTTGAATGACCTCCAAGTCGTAATTACAACTGGGAAACAAGTTACAAGTTGTGATGTTCCACCACTGACCTTTCACCCCTTTCAACCAAAATATGACAACAAATCTGTTTTTGACAATTACAAATGTATCAATGTGGATAAAATAGATAGGTTGACCATATCGTCAAAGTCATATTGGCAAGCTAGGTAAATGTATTATTAGAAACGTTAGCTAGCTTATCAAGCTAGCTAATATCTTATTGTTTTAAGAATTGTTCTGACTTCAAAGCACTTGAACAAAATCAAATGTGTCAATTATGTTTATTCACGTCAACATGTTTATTAGAGTCAACAGTCAACATGTTTATTAGTGTCAACAGTCAACATATTTATTAGAGTCAACAGTCAACATGTTTATTATTGTCAACAGTCAACATGTTTATTAGCGTCAACAGTCAACATGTTTATTAGCGTCAACAGTAGGCATGAGTGTGAAATAAGAGGGTGTTTTTTTTTTACTAGATGTGACAAAGTTGCTCCGTACCAGAACTGCACTGGCTCTTGGGTAACCATCCCAACCCAGGCACACTATGACCAAGTCATGGGAAATGGTGAAGGTGCATTAAGGCCTACATGGGGGCCGCCATCTTCAAGGCTGATGTCGTGTCTTTGCTATCATTAAATTGAAGACTTAGTTTTTATCAAAGATTCTCTGTAATTATTATTACGTGATTAACTGATTAATCATGTAACTGTAATTAACTAGGAAGTCGGGGCACCAAGGAAAATATTCAGATTACAACGTTATCATTTCCCAATATAACCTTTTATAACCTTTTATTTACATATCTGATCAATTGTCATCTGATTAATGAATGATTTATTTTACCTCACGTTAGTTTCATTCCAAATGTCGTAAATTGTTGGTTATCTGCACGAACCTAGTCTTCACTATGAGTCATCCATACATCAATTGTCTTAAATCATTTATTTATTACTAACTAAGTAAATCACAGAATTGCACAAACAAAACAACAAAGTAAATATGGTTACAATAAATGATAGGAGAATGTGCCCTAGTGTGCTAAACCAGCATGGCGGCTTGTAAGACAAAAGGGGAGTGGGGGTCAGATGAGAAGTCACTACAGACTTAATAATTATAAAAATTGAAATGCTAATCCTTTACACATGAATGCTCACTCATTCGGGAACAATTGCAATCAACATATATATTTACGTTCAGTGTGTCGTCTTGATCGCTGTTGAAAAGTTAGTTTCTGTTGGAGAGTTTTTGTCCTCTCTCTCTCTCTCTCTCTCTCTCTCTCTCTCTCTCTCTCTCTCTGTGGTTAGGATGGTTCATTCAGAGTGACATTCATTCATTTCGTCATTATAGAATGGATGTTTCGGCGGTTGTCGTTCTTCGCGTTCAATGATACCGAATTCCTAGCTGCAGACTAGTAATTCATATCAAAGACTTGTTCTTATTCTGTCGGTATCGATAGTCTAAGAGTTTAACCATGTGGTATGGTTAAAAGATTCAGCAATGGTCTGCAACCTTTGTCCTCCTAATGGAGAAAAACATGGTCTGCAACCTTTGTACTCCTATGATTGAGAGAAACATGAGAAACGTGAGGAATTCTCAAGATTCGGGTTTTATTCGGAATTGCAGAAAAGGGGCTGTCCCAGGATGCCTGACCCTACCTGGGCTCATGGGCGGTCCTCTGATTTAGTGCAACTCAGGCAATTGGAGTTTCCTTCATTAAACAGTCCAAAATCACATTACACAATTTTACAAACAGTATCATTCTCACTCATACATCTTATACAACAATTAGATGTATACCTCATATCTGAGGCTATTATATAAACAGCATTATGGTAATGTGGCCACACCATCTCCCATGAGCTTCCCAAGTTGTACCAAACGGACCAGTTCGTAGCTGGATTCTTCACCGATCTTTTATACCTTCTCCGGGAACGTAAACATTGTTCGGACCTCAAGTTCTGTGAGGTGGAAGAAATTCCTTTGTTCTCTATGAAACTTCACTCTCTCTATATACTGTGTGACCATGAGGAGATCCTCTCCTCAGGAATTTACGACATCTCTCTGACCACAGCAGCCTAGTTGAAGGAGGCAAGGGGGAGGCAGGGAGAGGGGGATGGGGCTTGCTGTACCCAAAGAGGGCAACGTCATGATACCTACATGGGGGCCGCCATCTTCAAGGCCTAGATGGGGGCCGCCATCTCCAAGGCCTAGATGGGGGCCGCCATCTTAATACATGTCCGCTATTAGAGGTTGATATTGTAGACCACTCTCAAAAAGCAAGGTGTTTTTTTTTCAACAACTGTGGCAGTTTGGTCTTTTCACATATATAATTGACCTCCTGGTCAGAGAATGGGCAGAGTAACTACCCCCACCCCTCTGCCCAACTGCACCAAACTCTGTCATCTCCCTCCAACACACAGGGCATATACATTTTACTCACTCCCACCCACACAGTCGGTCGAGTCAGTCACATCACTATCAGTGACTCATCCAAGACAAGCGGCCGCCAATACAAAAGCCTCCAAAATCTTCAAAAGAAATTCCTGAAGAGAGAACTACTGTGAGCTGTTTCTATGGGATGAGGCATGTTAGGCAGCAGTGGTGGTGGTGGTGGTGGTGTTGACGGTGGTGGTGGTGGTGGTGGGGTGAAGGAGAGGTGTCAGGAGGGGGAGAAGAGTAGATGTGGTTAGACTAGAGTCATGTCATTAATACCAGTGTTGACATCAGCCACAGCCCCACCCTCACCACGTCTCTCCTCTCCCCTCTCCCTCTGGTAGCAAGGGCTTGTCAGAAAAGGAACGGCTCAGTCAGAAACTCCCCGTCTTCTGAAGGGGGGTGATAGATACAATGGTCTGGATTATTCCTCCCAAATTACAGAGAGGGTAATACTAGAGGCATGATTAGGGATTCAGAGGATGGAATAATGGTGCCAAATTACCCTCCCTTTCTTGTGAACTAAAATGCTGCAAAGCTAAATCTGCTCATGTCAATGGCTGTCTGTTATTTACATGCATTAAGCCGGGTGGCAGGAAGGCAGTCAGGCCGGCGAGTCAGTCAGTCAGAAGCAGTTTGGAGCTGCCCCCCCTCCCCTTTTTGTGTCAGAGAAGATTTCCACCCAATTGTGTCTGTGGATTAAGTGGCTTTCCAGCAAATAGTGTCAATGTGACAGATGCACCGTCATTTTGAGTGCAAGGCTACTCTCCCTGTGCTGTTTTAGTGTGTGTGTGTGTGTGTGTGTGTGTGTGTGTGTGTGTGTGTGTGTGTGTGTGTGTGTGTGTGTGTGTGTGTGTGTGTGTGTGTGTGTGTGTGTGTGTGTGTGTGTGTGTGTGTGTGTGTGTTGGTGAGTATGTGATGTGCAGTGTTTCCAGTGTGTGTATGTACACTGTCCTACCGTTCGGTAGAAAATAAGAATGACAACAGCTCAGGGGAACCAGAAAAAAAATAGGAAAGGAAACAGCCAGCGCTGAGATATATCTATCTATTCCAGTTCAGCTCCCCGCTTCTCTGAAGCATGTATAAACTTCAAAATGGCTCCCAGTCCTCAGATCCTAGTGGGTGCTCACTTGCAAAATGTCTTGAAATGGAAAATACAGACTGAAAGATCTTCTTATCCCCCCTTCACGCCATCCATCATTCATGCTTCACACAAACCACTGGGTACACCACGCCATTTCAACTTGGTTAATTGGCTAATATTTGGTTGAGATGTCGGTCAAGGAGATCACAACCTATATTCACCCACTGAAAAATAAAGCCAAAAGTTAGTTGAATGTTCCAATGTGTTATCACTATGCTTTCAACCATCGAAAACACACCCAAAATCCAGTGAAAAACCAATGTCAGATATTTTTGTTTAGTTGTCAAGCAAATGTCTATCTCTGCGCTTTCAATCATTTTAATGCACAGCAAAGTTAAAATGGGAGTTGTCAGATATTTTGTTTATTACAACATATTAATGTGCTACCGATCACTACTGTGCTTCATCTAATAGCAAATATCAAATGACAGTTGAGATTACATGAAAGTACATTGTGTACCGTTCCAGATTCTGAATTCCGATTGTGAAGATCTCCACAGACCTGTGACGGCCATCTTGAACATGCACTCTTTACATGATGACATAAGAAGATATTTATAGTTACAGTAAGTCATGTTGTCATATATGTGTTACTCGTGTTAAGGTTGGATGTTACAGTAGTTTATAAATCTATTTACTGGATTACAATAGTAATACTGAATTGTGGTTGGTTGACAAGGCAACCAAATATTGACTTTTAAAAGAGATGTATCTATAGTACTGCTTGGATAGTTCCATCTGTGCCACTGTCTGGCTTTAATTCCAGTTTGCCTACAAATTAATAATTGATATGTTGGATTCACTTCTCAATCTCAACCAAAAATCTAAGTAGGCCTAAATCAAATCAAATAAAGTTTATTTAGATGTTCTCCTATTCTTTAACTTTTATTTTAGGTTGTGATAGAGATCAATTATTAATTTGAAAACAAACTGGAATTAATACCAGACTAAGATCTCCTTCAAACATTGATATTTATTTATTTAGTTGTGTTTCACAACCAAACACAATTCAATATTACTAAATATCAATACATTTTAAATTAACCAGACATTGAAACTCTAGGTATATGTGCTGTCTATTTTTACTTCATTCCTGTGTTGAATTGAAACAATAGCTGTTGATGACTCTGCAGAATTCTATATACCGTTGGCCTAAATAGCATCATTGATGGTACATGAGTCATAAAGGACGGTTCATTTGCTCCGTTAAACTTTCCCTTTGGAATGACTTTGACAGCAACAGCTAATCTTTTCATTTTTTAAAGATCGCTCAATAATCATTCTCCCGATAGC
>NC_056443.1:32380335-32405335 GCF_018296145.1 Oncorhynchus tshawytscha | reverse complement strand
TGTAACTGCGACCTGGCCAAGATAAAGCATAGCAGTGTGAACAGACAACACAGAGTTACACATGGAGTAAACAATGGCAATGTCAGCCACACAGATGTTCATTGCGTAGAATAGATGCTTCCGCGGTTGTTGGTATTCTCGTACTAGGCTTACGTAATTTCCCGCTGCAGACTAGTAATTCCTGATCTATGATTTGCTCTTATTCTGTAGTGATGAATAGTCTCGGAATTGAACCATTTCCAGGCGTGCAGCCAATACTGCACGCAGACTGGTCTCCTGGGCCTATAGAGTTGTAGTTCTTAACCATTTCAACATGTTGCTTCAGCTCCATAGTTTCTGGTCTGATGGTCTATAAAATTGCAGCCATTCTAACGTGGGGACTCCGTACTGGTGTTCTCTGACTTAACTTCTTTGGGAACTTCCGCTGGAAGTTGCACGCGCGTTTCAATTTGTTTACCAAACACCCTAACAAAAGGAGGTATATGGACATAAATGATGAACTTTATCGAACAAGCCAAACATTTATTGTGGAACTGGGATTCCTGTGAGTGCATTCTGATGAAGATCATCAAAGGTAAGTGAATATTTATAATGCTATTTCTGACTAATGTTGACTGCGCAACATGGCGGATATTTATTTTGGCTGGTTTGGGCTATGATCTCCGTAGTCAGATTAATGCATGGAATGCTTTTTCCTTAACTTTTTATGACTGCAGGGGCAGTATTGAGTAGCTCGGATGAAAAGGTGCCCATTGTAAACGGCCAGCTCCTCAGTCTCAGTTGCTAATATATGCATATTATTATTAGTATTGGATAGAAAACACTCTGAAGTTTCTAAAACTGTTTGAATTATGTCTGTGAGTATAACAGAACACATATTGCAGGCAAAAACCTGAGAAATTTCACTTCCTGTTTGGATTTTTTCTGGGGGTGGCAGATTTTCAACCTATCTCTCATTGATATTACAGCGAGATATGGATGAGTTTTCACTTCCTACGCCTTCCACTAGATGTGAACAGTCAATGGAACTTTGTCTGATGACTCTAATGTGAAGGGGGGTCGAATGAGACAGGAAATAGTCACCACTGCCACGAGTTGACCATGCTTTCACTAGGCGCGTTCACAAGGGAAGGACCTGCGTTTCATTGCTCATTTGAAGTCATTCTAATTCTCCGGTTGGAATGTTATTCAAGATGTATGTAAACAACATTCTAAAGATTGATTGAGTACATCATTCGACATGTTTCTACTGACTGTTACAGAACTTTTGGACATTTCATCACGTTATAGTGGACGCGCTTTGTGACTTTGGAATTGTTTACCAAACGCCCTAACCAAAGTAGCTAATTGGACATAAATAACGGACATTATTGAAAAAAAATCAAGCATTTATTGTGGATCTGGGATTCCTCGGACTGCATTCTGATGAAGTCCATCAAAGGTAAGAAAACATTTATCATGTATTTTCTGTTTTCTGTTGACTCCAACATGGAGGCTAATTTTTCTATTGTTCTGAGCGCCGTCTCATATTATTGCATGGCTTTCTTTTTCCGTAATAAAAAAAAAAAAATCTGATACAGCGGTTGCATTAAGGAGAGGTATATCTATAATTCCATCTGTATAACCTGTATTATCATCTACATTTATGATGAGTATTTATGTTGAATGATGTGGCTATGCAAAATCACTGGATGTTTTTGGAACTAGTGAATGGAATGCTCCAATGTAAACTCAGATTTTCTGATATAAATATGAACTTTATCAAACAAAACATGCATGTATTGTGTAACATGAAGTCCTATGAGTGTCATCTGATGAAGATTATCAAAGGTTAGTGATTCATTTTATCTCTATATGTGCTTTTTCTCTCTCTTTGGCTGATAAAATTGGCAGTGTATTTTAGTGAGTTGTTGGTGAGCTAACATAATCGTTTGTGGTGCTTTCCCCGTGAATCCTATTTGAAATCGGACACTGTGGTGGGATTAACAACAAGACTACCTTGAAAACGATATAAGATACATGTATGTTTGAGGAATTTTAATTGTGAGATTTCTGTTCTTTTGAATTTGGTGCCCAGTAATATCACTGGTTGTTGTTACATCGCTCCCGGTAACGGGATCTCAGCCATAATAAGTTAAAGTTTGTTTGAAATCTGACACAGTGGTTGCATTAAGGAGAAGTTTATCTTAAGTTCCATGCATAACAGTTGTATTTTCATCAACATTTATAATTACTATTTCTGTAAATTGATGTGGCTCTCTTCAAAATCACAGCATGTTTTGGAAGCAAAACATTACGGAACATAACACACCAATGTAAAATTAGATTTTTGGAAATAAATATGCACTTTATCGAACAAAACATACATGTATTGTGTAACATGAAGTAATATGAGTGTAATCTGACGAAGATCATCAAAGGTTAGTGATTCATTTTATCTCTATCTGTGCTTTTTGTGACTCCTCTCTTTGGCTGGAAAAATGGCTGGGTTTTTCTGTGACTTGGTGGTGACCTAACATAATTGTTTGTGGAACTTTTGCTGTAAAGCATTTTTGAAATCAGACACTGTGGCTGGATTAACGAGAATTGTATCTTTAAAATGGTGCCTAATACTTGTATGTTTGAGAAATGTGAATTATGAGATTTCTGTTGATTTGTATTTGGCACCCTGCAATTTCATTGGCTATTGGCGAGGGGTTCCGCGTTCCCAGACGGGTTAATGCACGTTTTGTAGGAAGTGATTTTATACTCTGTGGAAAAAGGAGTGATTCCATGATGTCTGATGCAATATCTGGCCTCACGGGGTGTGGCCACTTACTAGTTCAACTTTATGTGAATATCCATACTCACAAATAGTTTCTTATTTACACATACATTTTATCCAGCATCTTGATGTAAATATGATAATTGAAAAGTCCACACAAACAGAGATACAGTAATGTCGGTCTCCTGTCTTTCATGAGGTCACTAAATGAAACAAATTTGACAGGATTGTTCTTTAAATAGGCACGGACCATTCCCACATTCTCAAAAATATAAATATGATTTAATTATTAAAACGTTTGATTATCCAAGTGTCTCTCTGTGTTCCACAGTTCACATTCCAACTTGAAACCTAGAGAACATAGGGGCAGTGGATTTTACAACCTCCATAAAACAGCCAACTTCCCGCCCCCCCCCTCTACGAGAGAGAGCACGCTGTTGAGCGGACCACCTGTAACCTGATATTTCAGATCGTCACAGGAGAGTCATGACAACAGCATGATGCTGCCACCACCATTTTACACCGTAGGGATGGTGCCAGGTTTCCTCCAGATGTAATGCTTGGCATTCACGCCAAAGAGTTCAATCTTGGTTTCATTAGACAAGAGATTTTTGTTTATCATGGTCTGAGAGTCCTTTAGGTGCTTTTTGGCAAACTGTCATTTGCCTTTTACTGAGGAGTGACTTCCGTATGGACACTCTACCATAAAGGCCTGATTGTTGGAGTGCTGCAGGGATGGTTGTCATTCTGGAAGGTTCTCCCATCTCCACAGAGGAACTCTGGAGCTCTGTCAGATTGGCCATTAGGGTCTTGGTCACGTCCCTGATCAAGGCCCTTCTCCCCTGATTGCTCAGTTTGGCCAGGTGGCCAGCCCTAGGAAGAATCTTGGTGTTTCCAAACAGAATGATGGAGACCACTGTGTTCTTGGGGACCTTCAATGCTGCAGAAATTTGTTGGTACCCTTCCCCAGATCTGTGCCTCGACACAATCCTGTCTCGGAGCACTATGGACAATTCCTACGACCTCATGACTAGGTTTTTGCTCGGCACTGTCAACTGTGGGACCTCATATACTGAAGACAGGTGAGTGCCTTTCCAAATCATGTCCAGTTAATTGAATTTACCACTCCAATCAAGTTGTAGATGATCAATTGAAACAGGATGTTCCTGAGCTCAATTTCGAGTCTCATAGCAAATGGTCTGAACAGTTCTGTAAATGTGCAAGATAAAAACATTTAAAAAATGTTTTTGCTTTGTGCTTATGGGGTATTGTGTGAAGATTGATGAGGATTTGATTTATTTAATACATTTTAGAATAAGGCTGTAACGTAACAAAATGTGGAAAAAGGGAAGGGGCTTCCAGACAGAAGCCACTCCTCAAAATATTCACGATAGCCCAATTGGAGCTTGACAAAAGGCACCTAAAAGTTTCTCGTCTAATGAAACCAAGATTGAACTATTTGGCCTGAATGCTTAGCGTCACATCTGTAGGAAACCTGGCACTTTCCCTATGGTGAAGCATGGTGGTGGCAGCATCATGCCGGATATCAGAGCAGCGGAAACTCACCAATCATTATCAAATCAAATCAAATCAAATTTTATTTGTCACATACACATGGTTAGCAAGATGTTAATGCGAGTGTAGCGAAATGCTTGTGCTTCTAGTTCCGACAATGCAGCAATAACGAACAAGTAATCTAACTAACAATTCCAAAAAACTACTGTCTTATACACAGTGTAAGGGGATAAAGAATATGTACATAAGGATATATGAATGAGTGATGGTACAGAGCAGCATAGGCAAGATACAGTAGATGATATCGAGTACAGTATATACATATGAGATGAGTATGTAAACCAAGTGGCATAGTTAAAGTGGCTAGTGATACATGTATTACATAAGGATGCAGTCGATGATATAGAGTACAGTATCTACGTATGCATATGAGATGAATAATGTAGGGTAAGTAACATTATATAAGGTAGCATTGTTTAAAGTGGCTAGTGATATATTTACATCATTTCCCATCAATTCCCATTATTAAAGTGGCTGGAGTTGAGTCAGTGTCATTGACAGTGTGTTGGCAGCAGCCACTCAATGTTAGTGGTGGCTGTTTAACAGTCTGATGGCCTTGAGATAGAAGCTGTTTTTCAGTCTCTCGGTCCCAGCTTTGATGCACCTGTACTGACCTCGCCTTCTGGATGACAGCGGGGTGAACAGGCAGTGGCTCGGGTGGTTGATGTCCTTGATGATCTTTATGGCCTTCCTGTAGCATTGGGTGGTGTAGGTGTCCTGGAGGGCAGGTAGTTTGCCCCCGGTGATGCGTTGTGCAGACCTCACTACCCTCTGGAGAGCCTTACGGTTGAGGGCGGTGCAGTTGCCATACCAGGCGGTGATACAGCCCGCCAGGATGCTCTCGATTGTGCATCTGTAGAAGTTTGTGAGTGCTTTTGGTGACAAGCCGAATTTCTTCAGCCTCCTGAGGTTGAAGAGGCGCTGCTCCGCCTTCCTCACGATGCTGTCTGTGTGAGTGGACCAATTCAGTTTGTCTGTGATGTGTATGCCGAGGAACTTAAAACTTGCTACCCTCTCCACTACTGTTCCATCGATGTGGATGGGGGGGTGTTCCCTCTGCTGTTTCCTGAAGTCCACAATAATCTCCTTAGTTTTGTTGACGTTGAGTGTGAGGTTATTTTCCTGACACCACACTCCGAGGGCCCTCACCTCCTCCCTGTAGGCCGTCTCATCGTTGTTGGTAATCAAGACTACCACTGTTGTGTCGTCCGCAAACTTGATGATTGAGTTGGAGGCGTGCGTGGCCACGCAGTCGTGGGTGAACAGGGAGTACAGGAGAGGGCTCAGAACGCACCCTTGTGGGGCCCCAGTGTTGAGGATCAGCGGGGAGGAGATGTTGTTGCCTACCCTCACCACCTGGGGGCGGCCCGTCAGGCAGTCCAGTACCCAGTTGCACAGGGCGGGGTCGAGACCCAGGGTCTCGAGCTTGATGACGAGCTTGGAGGGTACTATGGTGTTGAATGCCGAGCTGTAGTCGATGAACAGCATTCTCACAGAGGTATTCCTCTTGTCCAGATGGGTTAGGGCAGTGTGCAGTGTGGTTGAGATTGCATCGTCTGTGGACCTATTTGGGCGGTAAGCAAATTGGAGTGGGTCTAGGGTGTCAGGTAGGGTGGAGGTGATATGTTCCTTGACTAGTCTCTCAAAGCACTTCATGATGACGGATGTGAGTGCTACGGGGCGGTAGTCGTTTAGCTCAGTTACCTTAGCTTTCTTGGGAACAGGAACAATGGTGGCCCTCTTGAAGCATGTGGGAACAGCAGACTGGTATAGGGATTGATTGAATATGTCCGTAAACACACCGGCCAGCTGGTCTGCGCATGATCTGAGGGCGCGGCTGGGGATGCCGTCTGGGCCTGCAGCCTTGCGAGGGTTAACACGTTTAAATGTCTTACTCTCCTCGGCTGCAGTGAAGGAGAGACCGCATGTTTTCGTTGCAGGCCGTGTCAGTGGCACTGTATTGTCCTCAAAGCGGGTAAAAAAGTTATTTAGTCTGCCTGGGAGCAAGACATCCTGGTCCGTGACTGGGCTGGGTTTCTTCCTGTAGTTCGTGATTGACTGTAGACCCTGCCACATGCCTCTTGTGTCTGAGCCGTTGAATTGAGATTCTACTTTGTCTCTGTACTGGCGCTTAGCTTGTTTGATAGCCTAGCGGAGGGAATAGCTGCACTGTTTGTATTCAGTCATGTTACCAGACACCTTGCCCTGATTAAAAGCAGTGGTTCGCGCTTTCAGTTTCACACGAATGCTGCCATCAATCCACGGTTTCTGGTTAGGGAATGTTTTAATCGTTGCTATGGGAACGACATCTTCAACGCACGTTCTAATGAACTCGCACACCGAATCAGCGTATTCGTCAATGTTGTTGTCTGACGCAATACGAAACATCTCCCAGTCCACGTGATGGAAGCAGTCTTGGAGTGTGGAGTCAGCTTGGTCGGACCAGCGTTGGACAGACCTCAGCGTGGGAGCCTCTTGTTTTAGTTTCTGTCTGTAGGCAGGGATCAACAAAATGGAGTCGTGGTCAGCTTTTCCGAAAGGGGGCGGGGCAGGGCCTTATATGCGTCGCGGAAGTTAGAGTAAAAATGATCTAGGGTCTTTCCACCCCTGGTTGCGCAATCGATATGCTGATAAAATTTAGGGAGTCTTGTTTTCAGATTAGCCTTTTTAAAATCCCCAGCTACAATGAATGCAGCCTCCGGATAAATCGTTTCCAGTTTGCAGAGAGTTAAATAAAGTTCGTTCAGAGCCATCGATGTGTCTGCTTGGGGGGGATATATACGGCTGTGATTATAATCGAAGAGAATTCTCTTGGTAGATAATGCGGTCTACATTTGATTGTGAGGAATTCTAAATCAGGTGAACAGAAGGATTTGAGTTCCTGTATGTTTCTTTCATCACACCATGTCACGTTGGCCATAAGGCATACGCCCCCGCCCCAATCATTACCAGCATTACGACAAAGAATACGACTTCCCTGAGTCAGATCCTTTGTTCGTACCCCACAGGGCAATTGAACTGATTCCAGAGGCTGATCCAAAGCACCGCCGGTGGAGAAGAGGTATTCAGAGTGGACTTCTAGTCCGACTCAGGAGGCGCACACACCACCCACCGCTTCCGAGTATGTTACTCTCTAATGTTCAGTCTCTGGATAATGACTTTGACGAGGATTTCTTTCCAAAGTGACATCAGGGATTGTAACATACTCTGTTTCATGGAACCATGGATCTCTCTAGATAAACTGTCTTGAGTCCGTTAGGACAGTTGGGTTCTCAGTTCATTGCGCAGACAGGAATAAATATCTCTCCGGGACGAAGAACAATGGCGGGGGTGTATATTTCATGGTTTAACTACTCATGGTGTGATTGTGATAACATACAGGAACTCAATGTCCTTTTGTTCACCCAACCAAGAATACCTCACAATCAAATGCCGACCGTATTACTTACCAAGAGAAATCTCTTTGGTTATATTTATAGCTGTTTATATTCCCCCTCAAGCCGATACCACGACGGCTCTCAAATAATTTCACTGGACTTTATGAAAACTGGAAACCACATATCCTGAGACTGCAATTATTGTATCTGGGAATTTTAACAAAGCAAATTTGAGGAAGACGCTACCGAAGTTCTATCAACACATTGATTGCAGTACTCACGCTGCTAAAACCCATTGATTGCAGTACTCACGCTGCTAAAACCCTCGCTACTCCAACTTCCAGAATGCCTTCAAGGAATCACCTGCCATCCCTTCGGCTAATCTGTTCACGACTCCATTTTGCTCCTCTCCTCCTCTCCTATAGGCAGAAACTCAAACAGGTCAAACACTGGTCTGACCAATCAGAATTCACACTTGAAGATAGTTTTGATCACACAGACTGGGATATGTTCCGGGTAGCCTCTAAGAATAACAATGCCGAATATACACGGATACGGAGACTGAATTTTTCAGGAGGTGTATAGGAGATGTTGTACCCACTGTGACTTTTAAAACCTACCCTAACCAGAAACCGTGGATAGATGGCAGCATTTGCGCAAAACTGAAAGCGCGAACCACCGCATTTAAGCATGGCACGGTGACTGGTAATATGGCCGAATACAAACAGTGTAGTTATTCCCTCCGTAAGGCAACCAAACAGGCAAAATGTCAGTATAGAGACAAAGTGGAGTTGCATTTCAACAACTCAGACACGAGACGTATGTGGCAGAGTTTACAGACAATCACGGACTAGAAAGGGAAAACCAGCCACGTAGCGGACACCAACGTCTTGCTTCGTCTAAACGTCTAAACAACTTCTTCGCCTGCTTTGAGGATAACACAGTGCCACCGATGCAGCCCGTTACAAAGGACTGTGGGATCTCCTTCTCCATGGCCGACGTGAGTAAGACATTTGTGTGTTAACCCTCGCAAGGCTTCTGGCCCAGATGGCATCCCTATCCATGTCCTCTGAGCAAGCGCAGACCACCTGGCTGGAGTGTTTACAGACATATTCAATCTCTCCCTATCCCAGTCTGCTGTCCCCATATGCTTCAAGATGTCCACCATTGCTCCTGTACCCAGGAAATGAAAGGTAACTGAACTAAATGACTATCGCCCCGTAGCACTCACATCTGTCATCATGAAGTACTTTGAGAGACTAGTCAAGGATCACTTCACCTTTACCTTACCTGCCACCCTAGACCCACTTCAATTTGCTTACCGCCCCAATAGATCCACAGACGATGCAATCGCCATCACACACTGCCCTCTCCCATCTGGACAAGAGGAATACCTATTTAAGAATGCTGTTCATCGACTATAGCTCATCATTCAACACCATAGGACACTCCAAGCACATCATTAAGCTCAGGGCACTGAGCAACTGGGTCCTAGACTCCCTGACGGGCTTCCCCCAGGTGGTGAAGGTAGGAAACAACACCTCCACTTCGCTGATCCTCAACACAGGGGCCCCACAAGGGTGCGTGCTCAGCCCCCTCCTGTACTCTCTGTTCACCCATGACTGCGGGGCCACACACGCCTCCAACTCAATCATCAAGTTTGCATACAACACAACAGTAGTAGGCCTGATTACCAACAATGACGAGACAGCCTACATGGAGGAGGTGAGGGCCCTGGGAGTGTGGTACAAAGAAAATAACCTTTCACTCAACGTCAACAAAACAAATGAGATGATCGTGGACTTCAGGAAACAGCAGAGGGAGCACCCATCTATCCACATCGACGGGACCGAGGTAAAGAAGGTGGAAAGTTTGTCGGCGTACACATCACTGACAAACGGAAAAGGTCCACCCACACAGTCAGTGTGGCGAAGAAGGTGCAACAGCGCCTCTTCAACCTCAGGAGAATGAAGAAATTTGGTTTGGCACCTAAAACCCTCACAATATTTTACAGATGCACAATTGAGAGCATCCTGTTGGGCTGCATCACCGCCTGGTACGGCAACTGCACCGCACTCAACCGCAGGGTGCTCCAGAGAGTGGGTGGTCTGCCCAACGCATCACCAGGGGCAAACTACTAAAGAAGGCCAAAAAGATCATCAACGACAACAACCACCCGAGCCACTGCCTGTTCGCCCCGCTATCATCCAGAAGGTGAGGTGGGTACAGGTGCAGCAAAGCTGGGACTGAGAGAAAAACAGCTTCTATCTCAAGGCCATCAGACTGTTAAATAGCAATCAGTAGTACCTAGAGGCTACTGCCCTATATACATAGACTTGAAATCACTGGCCACTTTAATAATGTAACACTGGTCACTTTAAGTGTTTACATATTTTGCATTACTCATGTACATACTGTATTCTATTATATTCTACTGTATCTTAGTCTATGCCGCCCTGACATTGCTTGTCCAAATGTGTATATATTCTTACTTCCATTCCTTTACTTTGGATTTGTGTGTATTGTTGTGAAATCGTTAGATATTATTTTATAGATACTACTGCACTGTTGGAGTGAGAAACACAAGCATTTCACTACACCTGCAATAACATTTGATAAACACGTGTATGTCACCAATAACATTTGATTTGGTACGTCGAATGCTACGCCACCCTACAATGCAATATCCTGAATCTGAATGAACCTGAGTAATCACATTAGCTGAGTGAAAGTGATAGCTGCTACAGCGTCCTTGGAAAAGTCTTTCAGATGAGCTTCATTCTCAGATTTGCAAGTGTTCAATCTGTCAATGATTCTCATCATAATCGTTTTTTAGGAATGCACAGAAAATTGAAAATATTTACGGCACACCCCAAAAGAGTACACAGCATCGAGTGCGACAAGATATAAAATAGTATTTTCCCACTCCTGACAAAAATTTGTCATGCATTCATTTAAAACCAAGTTAAAACAATAGCAACGTGAGCGAGGCAAAAGTGGCTATTGTTATCAATGCTGTTTATAACATAAGACTTCCTACTAGTACTGATGAAACTGAGTATTAGCAGCAGATAATAAAACGACCGTTGATGCAGCATTCATATTCCGTATCGTTAGCATTTGTAAAGAGGCATGCGTCATAAATAGAGGGAAACAGCTGCATAACAGAATGACAACCACAGAGTTGGGGCCTTTCCTGGTGCAATCCTTTGTGTGGCAATATCATAGCTGCAGTAGCGATTCATCAGGATTAAATGTGGTGATCAGGATTGATCCAGGGATTTTTTTTCCCCTTACACTCACAAGCCTCGAGGGTAATTAAGAAGGTTATTAATTGTATTCTTGAAATGTTATTATTAATCCCCCTACTCACACTTCCAGCACCGCAGCTGCTAACCCACAATGCACCTTGTTTTGCATCTGATGGAGATTTGTTCTCCTGTGTGTGAAGTTTTCTTCTCTGATGATGTCGAACTTCAGGTGGATCAATCGTTTCATTTTTAGATGAGATGAATGTGATTTAGTCATCCCTGATTAGAAGATCATGTAGCAGTCAAACGTTTGCACACCTTGTTTTTCTTTATTTGTACTATTTTCTACATTGTAGAATAATAGTGAAGACATCAAAACTATGAAATAACTCATATGATTTGTTTTTCAACAGGACAATGACCCAACACACCTCCAGGCTGAGAGTGATGGAGTGATGCATCAAATGACCTGGCCTCCACAATCACCCGTCCTCAACCCAATTGAGATGGTTGGGATGAGTTGGACCGCAGAGTGAAGGAAAAGCAGTCACAAGCGCTCAGCATGTGTGGGAACTTCTTCAAGGCTGCTGGAAAAGTATTCCAGGTGAAGCTGGTTGAGAGAATGCAAAGAGTATGCAACGCTGTCATCAAGGCAAAAGGTGGCTACTTTGAAGAATCTCAAATATTAAATACATTTGATTTGTTTAACACTTTTTGGGTTACTACATGATTGCGTTATTTCATAGTTTTGATGTCTTCACTATTATTCTACAATGTAGAAAGTAGTAAAACTGAATAAAACCTGGGAATGAGTAGGCGTGTCTAAAACTTTTGACTGCTACTGTCTGATCTCCTTGGTCTGAAAATAGTTTCATGAAAATTACAGAGAAGGATTAAATGTGCAGTGCTCATTTTTAAATGTTACATACAGTATAATTACAAGCGTAACTGATACATATAATCTCTATACGTGTTGATGAGATGGAATTAACTCTTACATTGTCAAAGAGCAAGAACATTATACAATGTATCCAAACCTCCACCAATTACAAAACAAGTCTGGAACAAACACTGTTAAAGAGAGACAGCTATTGTCCATCTCCAGCCAACATTGTTAAATCTTGGAGATCATCTTTGACAATAACAATATTAGGTGTGTCCCTCTTCCTCCCCTTTCCCCAACCATCTCCCTGTATTTCTCCAACCATCTCCCTGTGTGTCCCCAAACATCTCCCTGTGTGTCCCCAACCATCTCCCTGTGTTTCTCCAACCATCTCCCTGTGTCTCCAACCATCTCCCTGTGTTTCCCCAACCATCTCCCTGTGTGTCCCCAACCATCTCCCTGTGTTTCCGCAACCATCTCCCTGTGTTTCCTGTGTTTCCCCAACCATCTCCCCAACCATCTCCCTATGTGTCCCCAACCATCTCCCTGTGTTTCCCCAACCATCTCCCCAACCATCTCCCTATGTGTCCCCAACCATCTCCCCAACCATCTCCCTGTGTTTCCCCAACCATCTCCCCAACCATCTCCCTGTGTGTCTCCAACCATCTGCCCAACCATCTCCCCAACCATCTCCCTATGTGTCCCCAACCATCTCCCTGTGTTTCCCCAACCATCTCCCTATGTGTCTCCAACCATCTCCCCAACCATCTCCCCAACCATCTCCCTATGTGTCTCCAACCATCTCCCCAACCATCTCCCCAACCATCTCCCTGTGTGTCTCCAACCATCTCCCTATGTGTCTCCAACCATCTCCCCAACCATCTCCCTGTGTTTCCCCAACCATCTCCCCAACCATTTCCCTATGTGTCCCCAACCATCTCCCCAACCATTTCCCTATGTGTCTCCAACCATCTCCCTATGTGTCTCCAACCATCTCCCCAACCATCTCCCTGTGTTTCCCCAACCATCTCCCCAACCATTTCCCTATGTGTCCCCAACCATCTCCCTGTGTGTCTCCAACCATCTCCCTTTATTTCCCAACCAAGTCTATCTGAACAAATCACTCTAAGTCCCAGGCAATTTCAGCTCCCCCCCATTCCCACAATTTCTTATCCACCTCCTCTCCCTTGGCTCTCCATTCTGCCACCTCCGCCAGCCTAACCCTGGGGTCCAATCTGCTGTCCAGCTTTTTTCCACTGAGGGTATTGATCAGTTATACTGGGCTTGATTATCAGACTGGAAAAGATAGTAGTGGATTGTAGTGGTCGTTACACTGTGGGATGGCACCACCCCTATACACTTTATATTACGCGCTCGTTGATTGCTCGTTGATTGTGTTATACTGTATTTTTTAATTTTTAATTTTACCTTTATTTAACTAGGCAAGTCAGTTAAGAACACATTCTTATTTTCAATCACGGCCTTGGAACAGTGGGTTAACTGCCTGTTTAGGGGCAGAACGACAGATTTGTACCTTGTCAGCTCGGGGGTTTGATCTTGCAACCTTCCGGTTACTAGTCCAACGCTCTAACCACTAGGCTACCCTGCCGCCCCAGGGTAGCCTATTGATTGTGTTGTATTACATTGATTGTGTTATATTACATTGATTGTGTTATATTACATTGATTGTGTTATATTACATTGATTGTGTTATATTACATTGATTGTGTTATATTACATTGATTGTGTTATATTACATTGATTGTGTACACCTGGACAAGACTCAATTGCCACCTGTCTGATTCATGAAAATTGTGTTTGAAATTGGTATGATAAAAAAAAGGTGTATATACTGTATATACAGTGAGGGGAAAAAAGTATTTGATCCCCTGCTGAATTTGTACGTTTGCATACTGACAAGGAAATGATCAGTCTATAATTTTAATGGTACACCTGGACAAGACTCAATTGCCACCTGTCTGATTCATGAAAATTGTGTTTGAAATTGGTATGATAAAAAAAAGTGTATATACTGTATATACAGTGAGGGGAAAAAAGTATTTGATCCCCTGCTGAATTTGTACGTTTGCATACTGACAAGGAAATGATCAGTCTATAATTTTAATGGTAGGTTTATTTGAACAGCGAGAGACAGAGAAACAAACAAAACAAATCCAGAAAAACGCATGTCAAAAATCTTATAAATAGATTTGCATTTTAATGAGGGAAATAAGTATTTGACTCCTCTGCAAAACATGACTTAGTACTTGGTGGAAAAACCCTTGTTGGCAATCACAAATGTCAGACGTTTCTTGTAGTTGGCCACCAGGTTTGCACACATCTCAGGAGGGACTTAGTCCCATTCCTCTTTGCAGATCTTCTCCAAGTCATTAAGGTTTCGAGGCTGACATTTGGCAACTTGAACCTTCAGCTCCCTCCACAGATTTTCTATGGGATAAGGTCTGGAAACTGGCTAGGCCACTTCAGGACCTTAATGTGCTTCTTCTTGAGCCACTCCTTTGTTGCCTTGGCCGTGTGTTTTGGGTCATTGTCATGCTGGAATACCTATCTAAGCACCATTTTCAATTCCATGGCTGACGGAAGGAGGTTCTCACCCAAGATTTGATGGTACATGGCCCCGTCCATCGTCCCTTTGATGCTGTGAAGTTGTCCTGTCTCCTTAGCAGAAAAACACCCCCAAAGCATAATGTTTCCACCTCCATGTTTGACGGTGGGGATGGTGTTCTTGGGGACATAGGCAGCAACACTTTCACCCAGTTGTCCTCTGATTCATTCAGATGTTCATTGGCAAACTTCAGACAGGCATGTACAGTATATGTGCTTTCTTGAGCAGGGGGACCTTGCGGGCACTGCAGGATTTCAGTCCTTCGCGGCGCAGTGTGTTACCAATTGTTTTCTTGGTGACTATGGTCCCAGCTGCTTCGAGATCATTGACAAGATCCTCTTGTATAGTTCTGGGCTGATTCCTCATTGACAGTTCTCTTGTGTTTCTTCCATTTGCGAATAATCACACCAACTGTTGTTAACTTCTCACCAAGCTGCGTGGCGATGGTCTTGTAGCCCATTCCAGCCTTGTGTAGGTCTACAATCTTGTACCTGACATCCTTGGAGAGCTCTTTCGTCTTGGCCATGGTGGAGAGTTTGGAATCTGATTGAATGATTCCTTCTGTGGACAGGTGTCTTTTATACAAACTGAGATTAGGAACACTCCCTTTAAGAGTGTGCTCCTAATCTCAGCTAGTTACCTGTATAAAAGACACATGGGAGCCAGAAATCTTTGTGATTGAGAGGGGGTCAAATACTTATTTCCCTCATTAAAATGCAAATGAAATTTATAACATTTTTGACATGCGTTTTTCTGGGAATTTGTTCTTGTTATTCTGTCTCTCAGTGTTCAAATAAACCTACCTTTAAAATTATAGACTGATCATTGCTTTGTCAGTGGGCAAACGTACAAAATCAGCAGGGGATCAAATACTTTTTTCCCTCACTGTATATATAGTTGAAGTCGGAAGTTTATATACACCTTAGCCAAATATATTTCAACTCAGTTTATCACAATTCCTGACATTTAATCCAAGTTTAAATTCCCTGTTTTAGGTCAGTTAGAATCACCACTTTATTTAAAGAATGTGAAATGTCAGAATAATAGTATAGAGAATGATTTATTTCAGCTTTTATTTCTTTAATCACATTCCCAGTGTGTCAGAAGTGTGGATATAGATACTTTTGTACCTGTTTCCTCCAGCATCTTCACAAGGTCCTTTGCTGCTGTTCTGGGATTGATTGGCACTTTTCGCACCAAAGTATGTTCATCTCTAGGAGACAGAACGCATCTCCTTCCTGAGCGGTATGACGGCTGCGTCGTCCCATGGTGTTTATACTTGCGTACTATTGTTTGTACAGATAAACGTGGTTCCTTAAGGCTTTTGGAAATTGCTCCAAAGGATGAACCAGACTTGTGGAGGTCTACAAAAATGTTTTCTGAGGTCTTGGCTGATTGCTTTCGATTTTCAGATGATGTCAAGCAAATAGGCACTTAGTTTGAAGGTAGGTGTCACGTCCTGACTTTAGTTCCTTTTTTATTTCTCTATTTTAGTTTGGTCAGGGCGTGAGTTGGGGTGGGCATTCTATGTTTTGTTCTTTGTGTTAGATTTCTATGTGTTTGGCCTGGTATGGTTCCCAATCAGAGGCAGCTGTCAATCGGTGTATCTGATTGGGAACCATACTTAGGCAGCCTGTTTTCCCACTATGGGTTGTGGGTAGTTGTTTTCTGTTTTGTGTATTGCACCTTGCAGAACTGTTTGTTTGTCGTTTTGTTGATTTTTTGTTCAAGTATTCGTATTGATTAAAAGGTATTATGAATACTTATCACGCTGCACCTTGGTCTTCTCCTTCTCCCTACAACAGACGTTACAGAACTACCCACCACTAAAGGACCAAGCAGCGTGGTGAAAGGGACTCCTGGACAGGTGAGCAGTGCTATCTGGAGTTTGAGACAACCTGGGAGGAGATAGAGAGGTGGTCGGTCGACCCAGGGAGAGTGCCGGAGCCCGCCTGGGATTCTCTAAAACAGTGCGAGGTGGGATACCGGAGAAGGGAGTTAGCGACACAAACACGGCTGGCAAGGAAGCCCGAGAGGTTGGAGACTTGAACCAACTCCCCGTGCTTACCGCGGTGGGCGTCGTACTGGTCACGCATCATGTTATGCGGTGGAGCGCACGGTGTCTCCAGTACGCGTTCTTAGCCCGGTGCGTTACATCCCAGCTCCCCGCATCTGCCGGGCTAGGGTGAGGTTCCAGCCAGCCTGCTCTCCAGACAGCCAGGATATCCTGCGTCGGCGCTGCGCACTGTGTCTCCCATGTGTCTGCACAGCCCAGTGCGTCCTGTGCCTGCCCCCCTCACGTGCCGGGCTAAAAATCACCATCCAGCCAGGACGGGTTGTGCAGGCCCTTAGTTCGAGACCTCCAGTGCGCCTCCACGGCCCGGTCTATCCTGTGGAAGCCCCACGCACCAGGCTGTCTCTCCGTCTCCTCCCTCCAGGTTCTCCCGCCTGTCCGGCGCTTCCGGAGTCTCCCTCCTGTCAGGAGCTGCCAGAGCCGCCCGTCAGTCCGGCGCTGCCAGTGTTTCCCGCCTTTCCGGCCCTGTCAGAGTCTCCCGCCTGTCCGGCGCTGTCAGAGTCTCCCGTCTATTCCAGGCCCGCTGTAAGGGTCCCCAGTCTGGGGTCGGCGGCAAAGGTGCCATCTGAATGGGCCAAGACTAAGGTGGAGTGGGTCCACGTCCCGCGCCAGAGCCGCCACCGCGGACAGATGCCCACCCAGACACTCCCCTATGGGTTTAGGTTTCACTGTAGCTCATTTCCCACTCTGCTATTTCCACAGGTAATATGTTACAAAAGATGTATCTGCTAAATAACTCTAACTGTTTCCACAGGTAATAATTTGAGAATGATTAGGCTCCCTCGGAGAAGAAGCATCTGCTAAATAAAAAGAGTAAGACACAGAGAGAAATGATGTGCAGTTCGATAAGGAAGTTCAATCAACTGGGACCTGAAACTTTTCTCATTTGGGGAGTGAGAAAGAGCGAGAGAGAGAGAGAGAGAGAGAGAAAGAGAGAGAGAGAGAGAGAGGGGGGGTGGGAGGAAGACGGTCGGATTGGTCAGCTTGACATTGCAGCCCTAGGAGTCAGCCGCCTCCCGCCCCCTCACAGACGAGGCAATTAGATCTAGCTGTTAAGGTTTTAGTACATACTGTAAAAGCCGCCATTGTCCGCCGACTAATGTTATTTCAGCCTTTCACTCGCTTTAGGGCCGGGTTTCATTAAATCCAACAGATTATGAAGCCTATTCATAGAGCTCTGACTTTAAAAGTCTATATAGCACTTCTTTGTACATTACATTAAATTATACCCCCCCACTCTGCACGTCACGATTCACCAGATGCTTAAGAATAGAAATGTAAATATAATAGGAATCTTGTGGATTTTTCATTTTATTCGACTATATAATTAAAATTCCGCTCCTTAGTCGTCAGAACTTGACTTGCATGGGTCAAAGGACTCACAGAAGTTAAAACAACTCCAACTTTTCTTTCGGAAACTTAACCTCGGAATGTTTCACGTGATTCATGTGTTATTCATGTGATTCATGTGTGATTCATGTGATTCATGTGTGATTCAGGTGATTATTGTCCGACCGGAACCAAATAGAGAAAGGTATTTTAGATTTTGATTCCCAGATTCATAAAAAAGATTCCTAAGCCAAGGTTTACATCCCCTATCTTTCCCCTAGTACCCCAAAACAACTAACAGTGTGCTTTCAAAAAGAGAATTAATCAAACCAAGGAGGGTGGGTTGATAACAGAGAGCAGTTGTCCACATGTTTTGTTGATCATGTCACTATCCCTGGTGCATGCTGTACGTACAGCATCAGCAGACTTGATTGTCTGATCAGCTCTGAGCCGTGGCCACCACACGATGCACCATAGCCTTTTTCCTTTTACCTAAACAGAGAATAACATAACACTCATGGTGCTGGATGGGAGACCCTTGGGAGATGGGGGGTGGTGGAGGTAGAGGTGTAGTAAGACAGAGAGAGAGAGAGTCCCCAGTGTGCTCTGCTAGTCCCTCCGCTGGTCCCACTAATGTCTGAAGCTCAGGAGATTGACAGCCTGGAAAACAACACCAACAGGGAAAACTCAGAACACACACCAAACACAGGAACACAACTGTTTCTGATGTAGAAATAAAATGCTGACGATGACATTTATGATGATAATGATGGTGAAGATGATGATGGTGGTGAAGATGATGATGGTGGTGATGATAATGACATTGATGATGAATTTTGGACAAAATTACCTGGAAGGATTCCTTCTACCAAAGAATCCTTTTTCCAAGCAATACAGCAAATGCTCTGTCAAACAAACAACAGTGACCTGAAAACAGCATCGAACCTGGAACTGAGTGAGTCACGTCTAGTCTGAAGCTCTTTTGAAGGCCAAGAAGAAAAATACGACAATTATATATTTTACTTTGTAAGGACTGAATGCTAAGTTATGGCTACCAAGCTTGCTAGGACAGAGTAGATACAACTTCAATCACCACTGAGGTGTGAAGTGAGAGGTGTCAAATCCTTTGAGCCCAACAATGGCAGGAGAGTCTCACAGCCTACCCCACCCAAATCCAGAGGCCTTTGAAGCCCCCTTCCGTGGTTCAGAGACAATCCCCAGGCATTTTCTACAAGGAATCTAGCTCCAGAAAAAAGATTCTCCCAAGTGGGTGACACCTAATCCTGTTGCCTGCTGCACTGCTGCTTGGATTCAACCTGGCAGTTGTCATCGCTAGACTCGGGAGAGGCAAAGATCGAGAGCCGTGCGTCCAAACCAAAACAAGCCGCACTGCTTCTTGACACAATGCTCACTTAACCCGGAAGCCAGTCGCACCAATGCGTCGGAGGAAACACTGTACACCTGGCGAACTTGTCAGCGTGCACTGCGCCCGGACTACCACAGGAGTCATTAGTGCGTGGTGGGACAAGGACATCCCTGCCAGCCAAACTCTTCCCTAACCCGGACGACGTTGGGCCAATTGTGTGCGTCCCCATGGGTCTCCTGATCGCGGCCGGCTGCAACAGAGCCTGGACTCGAACCCAGAATCTCTAGCAGCACAGCTAGCTCTGCACCAATTGGGAGGCCCTCTGCCTCCCGTCATATTCTAACCACCTCTCGCCGGCTTTATATTTATGTTACTTGATGAAATGGCTGTACAATATGATTTTGTTTCCATCTGACGCACATTCAAATGTCATCAATCAACACTGATTGTATTACTGCTGATGATATCTGGAAATGTGGATGTACACCCATCTACTGTTGCTAGCCCCAATGCTGACTTGTGCTCTGATAACTGCTTCACTTATTTATGCTCTCTTAAAAGCCTGGATTTTCTGCACATTAACATTAAAAGCTCATTATCTAAAATGGATCGATTGAAAGTGTGGGTTCACAGCTCAAATACAGATGTGTTGGTCATTATTGTGATGTGGTTAAGGAAGAGTGTTTTGAACACTGATGTTAACCTTTCTGTTTGTAACCTTTTTCGGCAAGACAGATCTTCCAAAGTTGGTTGAGTAGCAATCTTTACCAAGGAACACCTTCAGTGCTCGGTTGTCTCCACCAAGTCTGTCCTCAAACAATTTGATTAGCTGGTTTTAAGCATTACACTTTCAAATTGATCTTTGTTGACTGTTGTTGGGTGCTATCGTCCTCCATCAGCATCGGCTTGTTCCCTACCTGCCCTAAGCTCGCTCCTGGCCCCTTACACCAAGTCTGAATTTTTCCTGCTTGGTGACCTAAACTGGGACATGCTTAAACCACTCGACCAAGTCCTAAAGCAATTTCTTAGATTATTACCAATCCCACAAGGTATGACTCCAAACACCCAGAAAAGGCTACTCTCTTTGATGTTATCCTCACAAAAAGTCCTGAAAGGTTTCAGTCTTGTGTTTTCTGTAATGACCTTAGTGATCACTGATTTACAGCCTGTGTTCGTAATGGCTCCTCGGTGAAACGACCTGTCCTGATTTGTCATAGACGCTTGCTAAAAAACTTTAATAAGCAAGCCTTCCTTCAAGACCTGGCCTATATAAATTGTTATAGAATCAGCTCGATCCCCTCTGTCGAAGATGCTTGGACCTTCTTTTTTGATATATTCAGTTGGTATTGTTAACAAACACGTTCCCATAGAGAAAATATGAATTAAAAACAGGTTCAGCCTGTGATCTTGCAGAGTTACTCCACCTCAAGAATTCCATTTGACGAAAGGCTCGGTACACGCATACTCAAGCTGACTGGCTCTCGTTCAGGCAAATGAGAAATAAGTGCACTCAGGCTGTCCGGAAGGCCAAAGTAAATTACTTTAAGGAGCAGTTCTCTCTCTGTGGGTCTTACCCCAAGAAGTTCTGGAAAATGGTTAAAGACCTGGAGAATAAACCCTCCTCCTCAAAGCTGCCCATGTCCCTTAATGTTGATGATGTGGTTATTACTGACAAGGAGCACATGTCTGAGCTCTTTAATCACCACTTCATTAAGTCAGGATTCCTATTTAACTCAGCCATGCCTCCTTGTCCGTCCAACATTTCCTCATCTCCCACTTCTTCTAATGTGACTAGCCCCGATGCTCCTCCCTCTTTTTCCCCTGCCCCGCAACAAAGTTCCTGCCTGCAGGCGGTCACTAGGTCTGAGGTGCTAAATGAGCTCTGTAAACTTGACCCCCCAAAAATATCTGGGTCAGATGGTTAAGACCTTTTCTTGTTTAAGCTGCCCCTATCATCGCCAAGCCTATCTCTGACTTTTTTAACCTGTCTCTCCTATAGGGGACGTTCCCATTGCTTGGAAGGCAGCCACGGTTCGTCCTTTATTTAAAGGGGGAGATTAACCTGATCCTAACTGTTATAGGCCAATTTCTATTTTTCCCTGTTTATCAAAAGTATTGGAAAACGTGTCAATAATCAACTCACTGGCTTTCTTGATGTCTATAGTATTCTTTCTGGTATGCAATCTGGTTTCCACTGAGGTTATGGATGTGTCACTGCATTCTTAAATGCCCTCAATGATGTCACCATTGCCCTTGATTCTAAGCAATGTTGTTCTGCTATATATTGACTTGGCCAAAGCTTTTGATATGGTAGAGTATTCCATTATTTCGGGCCGGCTATTGGTGTCTTTGAGGGGTATTTGGTGTGATTTGCTAACTACCTCTCTCAAAGAGTGCAGTGTATATAGTGGCTGAGACAACTGCCTGTCACCAAGGGTGTACCCCAAGGCTCGATCCTAGGCCCCACGCTCTTCTCAAGTTACATCAACAACACAGCTCAGCCAGTAGGAAGCTCTCTCATCCATTTATATGCAGATGATAAAGTCTTATACTGAGCTGCCCCTCCCCAGATTTCGTGTTAACCGCTCAACAACAAAGCTTTCTTATTGTCCATCAAGCTTTCTCTGTCCATAACCTTGTTCTGAACACCTCCAACACAAAGGTCATGTGGTTTGGTAAGAATAATTCCCCTCTCCACAAAGGTGTGATTACTACCTCTGAGGGTTTAGAGCTTAAAATAGTTACCTCATACAAGTACTTGGGCGTATGGCTCGATGATACACTGTCCTTCTCTCAGTAGCTGATCAAAGCTGCAGGCTAAGGTTAAATCTAGACTGGGTTTCCGCTATCATAATCCCTCCTCTTTCACCCCATCTACCAAACTAACCCTGATTCAGATGACCATCTTACCCAACTTGTTCTCAACTAGCCTACCTGGTTAAATAAAGGTGAAATAAAAAATACATTTAAAAAAAGATTATGGAAACCTAATAAAGGGAAGGGTGCTCTTGAGCGGCTAGATGTTCCTTATAGGACACATCACTGCACTCTATTCTACTCTGTAAACTGATCATCTTTGTATACCCATCGGAAGACCCATTGGTTGATGCTTATTTATAAAACCCTCTTAGACCTCACTCCCCCGTATCTGAGATACCTAGTGCAGCCCTCATCCTCCACATACAACATTCTGTTCAATGTCCCCAAAGCACACACATCCCTGGCTCGCTCCTCTTTTCAGTTCTCTGCAGCTAGCGATTGGAACGAGCTGCAGCAAACACTCAAACTGGACAGTTTTATCTCCAACTCTTCATTCAAAGACTCAATCATGGACACTATCTGTGACAGTTGTGGCTGCTTCGCGTGATGCATTGTTGTCTCTACCTTCTTGCCCTTTGTGCTGTTGTCTGTGCCCAATAATGTTTGTACCATGTTTTCGGCTGCTACCATGCTGTGTTGTCATGTGTTGCTGCCATGCTGTGTTGTCATGTGTTGCTGCCATGCTATGTTGTTGTCTTAGGTCTCTCTACATGTAGTGCTGTGGTGTCTCTTGTCGTGATGTGTGTTTTGTCCTATATTTTTATTTTATTTTTTATTTTTAATCCCAGCCCCCCTCCTCTCAGGATGCCTTCTGCCTTTTGGTAGGCTGTCATTGTAAATAAACATTTGTTCTTAACTGACTTGCCCAGTTAATTAAAGGTTAAATAAAATATAATAAATATAAATATAAAGTTAATTAAAGGTTAAATAAAATATAATAAATATAAATATAAAGTTAATTAAAGGTTAAATAAAATATAATAAATATAAATATGAAGTTAATTAAAGGTTAAATAAAATATAATAAATATAAATATGAAGTTAATTAAAGGTTAAATAAAATATAATAAATATAAATATGAAGTTAATTAAAGGTTAAATAAAATATAATAAATATAAATATAAAGTTAATTAAAGGTTAAATAAAATATAATATATATAAATATAAAGCAGTCTCCTCTGAACAGTTGATGTTGAGATGTGTCAGTTAATTGAACTCTGTGAATTCATTTATTTGGGATGCAGTTTGAGGTGCAGTAAATGCTAATTAATTTATCCTCTGCAGTAGAGGTAAATCTCGGTCTTTCTTTCCTGTGGCGGTCCTCATGAGAGACAGTTTCATCATGGCGCTTGATGGTTTTTGCGACATTACTTGAAGAAACATTCAAAGTTCTAGACATTTTCGGGTTTGACTGACCGTTATGTCTTAAAGTAATTATGGACTGTCGTTTCTCTTTGCTTATTTGAGCTGTTCATGCCATACTATGAACTTGGTCTTTTACCAAATAGGGATATCTTCTGCAGTCCAACCCCATCTTGTCACAACACAACTGATTGTCTCTAATGCATTGAGAAGGAAAGAAATTCCACAAATGTACTTTTAACCTCTAGCGATGAGCAATCCCGTATCCGGGAGCGTAATCATAGCCTCAAGCTCATTACCATAACGCAACGTTTCCTATTCATGAAAATCGCAAATTAAATGAAATAAATATATTGAAACACAAGCTTAGCCTTTTGTTAACAACACTGTCATCTCAGATTTTCAAAATATGCTTTTCAACCAAAGCTACACAAGCATTTGTGTAAGAGTATTGATAGCCTAGCATAGCATTAAGCCTAGCATTCAGGCAACATTTTCACAAAAACAAGAAAAGCATTCAAATAAAATAATTTAGCTTTGAAGAAATTCGGATGTTTTCAATGAGGAGACTCTCAGTTAGATAGCAAATGTTCATGTTTTTTCCAAAAAAATATTATTTGTGTAGGACAAATCGCTCTATTTTGTTCATCACTTTTGGCTAAGAAAAAAAACGAAAATTCATTCACTACAACGCCAAACTTTTTTCCAAATTAACTCCATAATATCGACAGAAACATGGCAAACGTTGTTTAGAATCATCCTCAAGGTGTTTTTCACATATCTATTCGATGATAAATCCTTTGTGGCAGTTGGGTTTCTCCTCAGTAGCAAACGGAAAAGTACTTGCAGCTGGTGAATATGCAATAATTGCAACAGAGGACACCAAGCGACCACCTGGTAAATGTAGTCTCTTAGGGTCAATCTTCCAATGATATGGCTACAAATACGTCACAATGCTGCAGACAACTTGGGGAAAAAGTGGAAAAGGTAAGCTGACTCCTAGCTCCTCCACAGCCATATAAGGAGTCATTGCCATGAGGCGGTTTCAAAAAATGCGGCACTTCCTGATTGTATTTTTATCTGGGTTTTTTCTGTAACATCAGTTCTGTGGCACTCACAGACAATATCTTTGCAGTTTTGGAAACGTCAGAGTGTTTTCTTTCCAAAGCTGTCAATTATATGCATATTTGAGCATCTTTTCGTGACAAAATATCTTGTTTAAAATGGGAACGTTTTTCATCCAAAAATTAAAAGAGCGCCCCCTATATCGAAGAAGTTAACAAGTTAACTGTTAATTGAAATGCATTCCAGGTGACTAGCTCATGAAGCTAGTTGAGAGAATGCCAAGAGTGTTCAAAGCTGTCATCAAGGCAACGTGTGACTACTTTGAAGAATCTTAAATCTAAAATATATTTTGATTTGTTTGATTAACACTTTTTTGGTTACTACATGATTCCATATGTGTTATTTCATAGTTTTGTTGTCGTCACTATTATTCTACAATGAAAAACCCTTGAATGAGTAGATATGTCCAAACCTTTGACTGGTATTGTTGGAGCAATCCTATTGATC
>NC_056443.1:32367835-32377835 GCF_018296145.1 Oncorhynchus tshawytscha | reverse complement strand
AGCGTTCAGACCACGTTCAGACATCGTTCAGACCACGTTCAGACAGCGTTCAGACCACATTCAGACAGCGTTCAGACCACGTTCAGACCACGTTCAGACAGCGTTCAGATAGCGTTCAGACCACGTTCAGACAGGGTTCATACCACGTTCAGACAGCGTTCAGACCACGTTCAAACAGCTTTCAGACCACGTTCAGACAGCGTTCAGACAGCGTTCAGACCACGTTCAGACCACATTCAGACAGCTTTCAGACAGCTTTCAGACAGCGTTCAGACAGCGTTCAGACAGCGCTCAGACAACGTTCAGACAACGTTCAGACAACGTTCAGACAGCATTCAGACAGCATTCACACAGCATACAGACAGCTTTCAGACAGCATTCAGACAGCGTTCAGACAGCGTTCAGACAGCGTTCAGACAGCGTTCAGACAGCATTCAGACAGCGTTCAGACATCGCTTAGACAGCGTTCAGCCAATGTTCAGACAGCGTTCAGACAGCGTTCAGACAGCATTCAGACAGCGTTCAGAGAGCCTCATTCCTCCTCTGACTTTTACCAGTGTCATCCCTATAATGATGGGTTTCACACCGTAAACAACATTTTCTCTCAGCCATGTAGTTTGTGTAAACAATAGCTACATTGTTTTGACATTTAGCCTCACGGTACAAGAGTGGGTTGAAATGAAGTTTGTTTATTTTCTATAGCTCTATGAGCTATTACATAACACTGTCTTGGTGGTATACATTTGGTGTCTGAGGAGCTAGGCATCTTTACATTGGAATTACAATTTCTGTGGGTTAAACTCAAATCCTGCCTATAACGAGAACCAATCACACTGGCCATAAGGTAGCCTAGCAACCGTCCGCACTCATGGGGTTGTTATTATCTTTGCTGTTGTTATTTTGAGGCGGTGAGGAAATGGCTTTATTTAAAATGAAAAGAGAGGGAGAGAACAAACTGAGAGAAATGGGTAAAAAACACTGAGGTTTGGGTGGGGGTGGGGGGGGATTTAGTCAGCTTAAATGGCATTATGGCTGCATACACAGGATTTTGTGTTTGAATCAGGATTATGGCCCTTTGCCTTTATAGAAAGAGCCACCTTATAGCCATCCAAACACTTGTTTTGTTCTCCAGCAGCGATTTCAAAGGTGTTGCTGTCGGATGCTGGTCAGAAGGTGGATACTAAATCTGTTCCACCGAGAAATTCCACCCGGATTTGTCACGCTGCTGACCTCTCTCAGACTTCTGCTGTGTGAGGTCTTGTAGTTATGTACACAGAAACAGAAACACACACACACACACACACAAACACACACACACACGAACACACACACACACACACGAACACACACGAACACACACACAAACACGAACACACACACACACGAACACACACACAAACACGAACACACACGAACAACACACACACACACACACACGAACACACACACACACACACACGAACAACACACAAACACGAACACACACACACGAACACACACACAAACACGAACACACACACACACGAACACACACACAAACACGAACACACACACACAAACTCATTTTCCCCCTGCCACAACCTGTACGTTCATTGTCGGTGTGCCAGAAAAGGTACCTTATGATTTAGCTCGATGATCTCTCCCACACAATAATATTGTGCAACTTCACGCCTCAGACCGCCCTTTCAGCGCCTGGAGGGAAAGTCCCATTTTGTGGAGTGAATTAGATGAAAGCACATAGGACACCGTCCCCTGTGGTGTGTGAATAGCCGTATACAGTAAGCAAGGCACCATTGATAGCTAGTGTCATTTGAATTGGGAACAGTCGCCTTTCAACAATGTGAGTATCTCTTGGCCAGTTTGGGTGTTTCCATGCTGTCAGTACTTGACTGGAAAGAATACTTGTATTCTGGAAAGAATGTTTCAACTCCCCGGAAATGGAATTTATATGGGCGACGCAACAACCCCGGAGGAGCGTGTAGAGACAATCTATGTACCAGCTCTCTCTCTCTCTCTCTCTCTCTCTCTCTCTCTCTCTCTCTCGTTCTCCCTCTCTCACTCGATTCTCTCCATATCTCTCTCCCTCTCTCTTTCTCTCTCTCTCCCGTTCTCCCTCTCACTCGATTCTCTCTCTATCGATTCTCTCTCTCTCTCTCTCTCTCTCTCTCTCTCTCTCTCTCTCGTTCTCGTTCTCCTCTCTCACTCGATTCTCTCCATATCTCTCTCCCTCTCTCTTTCTCTCTCTCTCCCGTTCTCCCTCTCTCACTCGACTCTCTCTGTATCGCTCTCTCTCTCTCTCTCTCTCTCTCTCTCTTGTTCTCTCTCTCTCTCTCTCTCTCGCTCTCTCTCCCTCTCTCTCTGTCTCTCCCTCCCCTCTCTCTCCCTCTCTCTCTCCACCTCTCTGAGCTAAGCAGCACCAGCATCTCAATGTCAGCCAGTTAGAGAGAGCCCAAAACCCTCACCCTCACTAAGAGCCTCGGGGATACAGACAGCACTGGGCCTCTCTCATGAATCTCTTATAATAACAGAACAATAAATAAAACAGGACAAAAAAGGGGGTGATAGGAACTAACAATGAAGGAAGGGTGATGGCTCTATGTGGAACCATAATGACGAAAATAACCCTTCAATACTCCTTCAAAGATACTTTGCAGATAATTTAAATCTAGGGGTGGCGGCTCATTAGAATATTTTGGGGCGTGGTTTGCTCTCAGCTCTTTTTGTGCAACTGTGAGTGAGAGTGTCATTTCAGTTAATCCAAATCTGTTGTGTTATGCCATTACACGATACATGTGACTATGCCAGTTATGGTGTCTTGTGAAAGATTCACGTTAAAGGCCTTATGTCAATTGATAACTGTTTGACTAAATCAGCGGTTTCCACATCTCTCCTCAGAGACCCCCAGTGATTCAACTTGTCGATAAACACCATAACACTGATGGAATTTTAACAATATAATATTCCTAATCAGAATTAGAAAATCATTTGTTTTTCAAAAGGATCTAGAAAGAACCTTTAATATTGTGGAAGGTTCGATAAAGAACCATACAAAAGGTTTTTATATAGGGTCCTAACAGTAGCGGAACCCTTTTTTGGTCCTATATGGAACATTTAAATAATGGTTCTTCATAGAATCAAATGACACCTTCAGAAAAAGGTTCTATATTACAACAAAAAGGGATCCGCTATGGTTACAAGCCAAAGATCACATATTTAGCACTATATATGAAACCCTTTTGGTGTGTGTACAAACGACTTTACAACTGTGAGAAGTGAAGCCGCTTCAGTAGCTAGCTGAAACTAAACTCCTAGGTTTATGATATAGTTGTTCCTCTTACAAGGTAAATTGCTTCTATCCAACGGTGTCTCATGTAAGTAAAACCTTGAATGTTATGTTAAACTGTAACTATTTCTCTAAAGTTTAGAAGGGCTTTTCTGAAGAAGCTATGAACTTCAGCATTAGCATTGTCTACATGGTGTTTTCATAGCCATAGACTTTAGCATTAGCATTGTCTACATACTGTTTTCATAGCCATGGACTTTAGCATTAGCATTGTCTACATACTGTTTTCATAGCCATGGGCCTTAGTGTTAGCATTGTCTATATACTCTTTTCATAGCCATGGGCTTTAGCGTTAGCATTGTCTACATACTGTTTTCATAGCCGCAGACTTTAGCGTTAGCATTGTCTACATACTGTTTTCATAGCCATGCACTTGAGTGTTAGCATTGTCAACATACCTTTTTATTTACAGCACAGCAGATGGTAAATCAGAAACAGAGATGTTTTGTGCCATGGTGAAAGTGCTCTCCAATCTGTGTTGGAGAGGTGATTACAAAATGCAATTCTTTATGGTGCTATGTAATCAATATGAATGGCTTTTATCAGTAAACTCTAGCATGCTTCGCTAAGGCACCCCTACCCAAACCCCCATCTTTTAAGACAAGATAACAAGCAAAAAAGGTGAAGCAGAGATTGAGGGAGTGAAGTAGTGAATTGGGTAGAGGTGAGGAAGTAGTGAAGTGGGTAGAGGTGAGGAAGTAGTGAAGTGGGTAGAGGTGAGGAAGTAGTGAAGTGAGTAGAGGAAAGGGAGAGATAGAAAAGAGAGCAGAAATATAGTGGAGATATAAAATGGAGCTTTTGGGAATTATACAGACAGAGAAGAAGAGACGTGAGAGAGAGACTAGAATCTGAAGTCAAATGTCTACTGTTTGCTAATGATCTGGTGCTTCTGTCACCAACCAAGGAGGGCCTACAGCAGCACCTAGATCTTCTGCACAGATTCTGCCAGACCTGGACAATGACAGTAAATCTCAGTAAGACCAAAATAATGGTGTTCCAAAAAAGGTCCAGTCACCAGGACTACAAATACAAATTCCATCTAGACACTGTTTCCCTAGAGCACACAAAAACTATACATACCTTGGCCTAAACATCAGCACCACAGGTAACTTCCACAAAGCTGTGAACGATCTGAGAGACAAGGCAAGAAGGGTCTTCTATAACATCAAAAGGAACATTCTACATTTCAACATACCAATTAGGATCTGGCTAAAAATACTTGAATCAGTTATAGAACCCATTGCCCTTTATGGTTGTGAGGTCTGGGGTCCGCTCACTAACCAAGAATTCACTAAATGGGACAAACACCAAATTGAGACTGCACGCAGAATTCTGCAAAAATATCCTCTGTGTACAACGTAGAACACCAAATAATGCATGCAGAGCAGAATTAGGCCGATTCCCGCTAATTATCAAAATCCAGAAAAGAGCCATTAAATTCTACAACCATCTAAAAGGAAGCGATTCCCAAACCCTCCATAACAAAGCCATCACCTACAGAGAGATGAACCTGGAGAAGAGCCCCCTAAGCAAGCTGGTCCTGGGGCTCTGTTCACAAACACAAACACACCCCACAGAGCCCCAAGACAGCAACACAATTAGACCCAAGCAAATCATGAGAAAACAAAAAGATAATTACTTGACAAATTGGAAAGAATTTACAAAAAAACTGAGCAAACTAGAATGCTATTTGGCCCTAAACAGAGAGGACACAGTGGCAGAATACCTGACCACTGTGACTGACCCAAACCAAAGGAAAGCTTTGACTATGTACAGACTCAGTGAGCATAGCTTTGCAATTGAGAAACGCCACTGAAGGCAGACCTGGCTCTCAAGAGAAGACAGGCTATGTGCTCACTGCCCACAAAATGAGGTGGAAACTGAGCTGCACTTCCTAACCTCCTGCCCAATGTATGACCATATTAGAGAGACATATTTACCTCAGGTTACACAGATCCACAAAGAATACAAAAACAAACCCAGTTTTGATAAACTCCCATATCTACTGGGTGAAACACCACAGTGTGCCATCACAGCAGAAGGATGTGTGACCTGTTGCCACAAGAAAAGGTCAACCAGTGAAGAACAAACACCATTGTAAATACAACCCATATTTATGTTTATTTATGTTTATTTATTTTCCCTTTTTTACTTGAACCATTTGTACATCGTTACAACACTGTATATATTCATAATATGACATTTGTAATGTCTTTATTCTTTTGAAACTTCTGTGAGTGTAATGTTTACTGTTCATTTTTATTGTTTATTTCACTTTTGTATATTATCTACCTCACTTGCTTTGGCAATGTTAACATATGTTTCCCATGCCAATAAATCCCCTTGAATTGAGATAGATAGATAGATAGATAGATAGATAGATAGATAGATAGATAGATAGATAGATAGATAGATAGATAGATAGATAGATAGATAGATAGATAGATAGATAGATAGATAGATAGATAGATAGATAGATAGATAGATAGATAGATAGATAGATAGATAGATAGATAGATAGATAGATAGATAGATAGATAGATAGATAGATAGATAGATAATAGAGATGGAGAGAGAGATGGAGAGAGAGATGGAGAGAGAGACTCAGTGAGCACAGCCTCGTAATTGAGAAAGGTTGCCATAGGCAGATCTGGCTCTCAAGACAAGACAGCCTATGTGTACACTGCTATGAGCACACTGCTATGAGCACACTGCCTACAAAAATGAGGTGGAAACTGAGCTGGACTTCCTAACCTTCGGCCAAATGTATGACCATATTAGAGACACATATTTCCCTCAAATTACACAGATCCAAAAAGAATTTGAAAACAAATCAAATTTTGATACTCCAATATCTATTGGGTGAAATACTAAAATGTGCCGTCACAGCAGCACGATTTGTCACCAGTTGCCGCTAGAAAAGGTTAACCAGTGAAGAACAAACACCATTGTAAATACAACCCATATTTATCTTTATTTATTTTTCCTTTTGTACCTCAACTATTTGAACATCATTACATCACTGATAATAGACATGATATGACATTTGAAACAAATTAATATTTACTGTTACGTTTTTATTGTTTATTTCACAATGTAAACATATGTTTCCCATGCAATAAAGCCTCTTGATTTGAGTGGGGAGAGAGAGAGAGAGAGAGAGAGAGAGAGAGAGAGAGAGAGAGAGAGAGAGAGAGAGAGAGAGAGAGAGAGAGAGAGAGAGAGAGAGAGAGACAGTGAGAGAGAGAGACAGTGAGAGGAGAGGGAGAGAGAGACAGAAAGAGAGAGAGACAGTGAGAGAGAGGGAGAGAGAGAGAGAGAGAGAGAGACAGTGAGAGAGTTAGAGAGAGAGAGAGAGAGAGAGAGAGAGAGAGAGAGAGAGAAGTGAAGAGGAGAACATAGTGTAAGACAGGATAAATAAGTCTCCTGTGATGTATATGGTTATTATCTGTTGCACTCTTGGGGATGAAGAGACTCTGTCATGCATGTACCCTGGAAGAGGTGCTCTCTTCTTCTTGTGGAATTGGGAGACTCCCCAGGGCCCAAAGTTTGGCATTAACATTCTGTACGGTAAAAGTCCCCCATTTGCCTCTTGTCACCGTAAGATAGGTCGCTCTGTCCCTGCCAGTGCCTTCTAGCTCCCTCCATCTCTCTCTTTCTCTCTCTCTCTCAATTCAATTCAATTCAAGGGCTTTATTGGCATGGGAAACATGTGTTAACATTGCCAAAGCAAGTGAGGTAGACAACATACAAAGTGAATATATAAAGTGAAAAACAACAAAAATTAACAGTAAACATTGCACATACAGAAGTTTCAAAACAGTAAAGGCATTACAAATGTCATATTATATATATATATACAGTGTTCTAACAATGTACAAATGGCTAAAGGACACAAGATAAAATAAATAAGCATAAATATGGGTTGTATTTACAATGGTGTTTGTTCTTCACTGGTTGCCCTTTTCTCGTGGCAACAGGTCACAAATCTCTCTCTCTCTCTCTAACTCTCTGTCCATCTACCTCTCTCTCTCTATCTCTCTCTCTCTAACTCTCTGTCCATCTCCCTCTCTCTCTCTCTCTCTCTCTCTCTCTCTCTCTCTCTCTCTCTCTCTCTCTCTCTCTCTCTCTCTCTCTCTCTATGTGTCTCTCTCTCAATTCAATTCCATTTTAAGGGCTTTTTTTGGCATGGGAAACATATGTTAACATTGCCAAAGCTAAAGAATTATATTATAAACTAAAGTGAAATAAACAATACAAATTAAAAGTAAACATTACACTCACAAAGTTCCAATAAATAAAGACATTTCAAATGTTGTAGTATGTGCAAATGGGAAAATAAATAAACACAAACATGGGTTGTATTTACAATGGTGTTTGTTCTTCACAGGTTGCACTTTTCTTGAGGCAACAGGTCACACATCTTGCTGCTGTGATGGCACACTATGGTATTTCACCCAGTAGATATGGGAGTTTATCAAAACTGGGATTGCGTCAAATTCTTTGTGGGTGTGTATAATCCGAGGGAAATACGTGTCTCTAATATATAATGTAGAATTTAACGGCTCTTTTCTCGATTTTTATAATTAGCGGGTATCAGCCTGATTCTGATCTGCATGCATTATTTGATGTTTTACATTGTACACAAAGGATATTTTTGCAGATTTTTTTCTCTCTCCATCTGTCTGTCTCTCTCTCTCTCTCTCTCCATCTGTCTCTAACTCTCCATCTGCCTCTCTCTCTCTCTCTCTCTCTCTCTCTCTCTCTCTCTCTCTGTCTCTCTCGGTCTCTCCATCTGTCTCTCTCTTCAAATATCGTCTCTCATGTTTCTCTCTCTCCTGCTCTTTTGTGGTCTCTCTTGCTCTCTCTCCTCTCTCTGTGTCTCATCTCATCTCTTGTGTCTCTCTCTCTGTGTGCCGTCCTCTCTCTGCTCTCTCTGTGTGTTCTCTCTCTCTCCTCTCTTGTGTGTGTGTGTGTCTCTCTCATCTGCTGTGTTGTGTCTTCTCCCTTATCTCTCTGTGTGTGTAGTCCTCCCCTCTCTGTGTGTTTGTTTCGCTTCTCTCTGGTGTGTCTCTCTCTCGTCTCTGTGTGTGTCTCTCTGGGTTGTCTCTCCTCTCTGTGTGTAAACATTCTCTCTCTCATCTTGTGTAGTCCTCTTCTCTCTCTGCTGTTTTTCTCTCTGCTCTCTCTCTCTGTGTGTTGTGTGTCTCCTCGCCTCTATGTGTCTCTCTCTCTCATCTCTGGTGTCTCTCTGAGATCGTCCGTCTATATCTGTGTCATCTCTCTCTTCTCTGCCCTGCATGTGTCCTCTCTCTCTGTGTCGCTCGCTCTCTCTTCTCTGTGTCTCTCCTTTGTGTCGCTCTCATTGTGTCTCGCTCTGCTCTCAGGTCGGTCTGTCGTCTCTCGTCTCTGCTCGTGTCTCTCTCTCTCTCTCTGTGTGTCTCTCTCTCTCATCTTCTGTGTCCGCTCACACATCTCTCTCTGTGTCGTCTCGTCTCTCTCACTCACTCTCTCTCTCATGTGTCTCTCTCTCTTCTGCTCATTCGCTGTGTCTCTCTCTCTCTCTGTGTGTCTCCTCTCTTGCTCTCTTCTCCTCTGCTCTCTGTGTCTCTTCTCTCTCTGTGTCTGCTGCTCGTCTGTGTCTGCATCTTCTCTCTCTCTTGTGTGTGTCTCTCTCATGCTCCATCTCTCTCTCCTCTGTGTGTGTCTTCTCTCTCTCATGTGTGTGTGCTGGCTCTCTCTCGGTGTGTGTCCTCTCGATCTTGTGTGTGTCATCCTCTCTCTGTGTGGTGTGCATCTCTCTGTGTGTGTCTCTCTGTGATGTGTTCTCTCTGTGTGTGTCCTCGTCTCTTGTGTGTCTTCTCTCTCCTCTCTGGTGGTGTGTCTCTCTCTCTCTCTGTAGTGTGTCTCTCTCTCTCTGTGTGTGTGGCTCGTACTCTCTCAATCTGTAGCTGTGGTAGTCTCTCTCGTTCTCTCATGTGTGTGTGTTGTCTCTCTCTCTCGTCTGTGTGTCTCGTCGCTCTCTCTCTCACTCTGAAAATCGCTTCATGTGTCTAGTCTCTTCTCTGGGTCTCCTCTCATCTCGTAGTCTCTCTCTATCTTTCAGATCTGTGTGTGTTCCCTCTGCTCCGTTCTTCTCATTCTCTGGTGTGGTGTCTCTCATCTGCTTGCTGCTGTGTGTGTTCTCTCTCTCGTCACGATGGGGGGGGGCGACGAGGTGATGGTTTGTCTCTCTCATCTCTCTCCTTCTCGTAGAGTCTCTCTCTGGTGCTCTCTCTCTCCTGCGTCTTATGGTCTCACACGTCTCTCCCTCTCTCTCTCGTTGTATGTCGTTCCTCTCTTCTGAATACTCTCGTCTCGTCTTCTCTCTCTCTGTGGTGGTGTGTCACTCCTCTCTCTTGCGTCATGTTCTCTGTGATGTGTGTCTCTCTCTCTCTCAATCTCCTGTGTCTGTGTCTCTCTGCTCCTCTCTCTGTGTGTGTCATCTCTTCTGTCTCTCCTCTCTCTCCTCTCTGTGTGTGTGTACTCTCTCTTCTCTCCTGATGTGTGTGTCTCTCTCTCTCTCTCTGTGTGTGTGTCTCTCTCTCTCTCTCTGTGTGTGTGTCTCTCTCCCGTCTCTCTGATTGATGTGTGTGTGTCTCTCTCCCTTCTCTCTCT